>NC_039268.1:11234416-11364416 GCF_003368295.1 Carassius auratus | reverse complement strand
AAGCCAACTTAATTAGATTGGGTAACAGGTGTGTTATTCTAATAGCTGACGACCAGACTTTTCCAGGCAGGTTTCCATCTGTGCTTTGGTAAAAGACATCCGACAAGTTCCCATAACCCATCGCTTACCTATCTACAACAGTCACAAAGCAATATGTATTTCGAGTTTCGTTAAAGATATATTTAACTGCGATCACAGATGGATTTTTTTTTTTTTTTTTCACAGGTTCTGTTTCCTGTCATCAGGTAAGATGAAATTGTCCTTTTTAATCTAAATATGCATGATATATGCAGTGGTAAAAAATACTCGTGGAATTGGAGTTCCACTAGACGAGATTTCAAAGTGACAGCATGTATCTTAAGAGGTGTGCCATACATCTTCTGATGTCAGTGAAAAAGTGATATTATGGCCCGTTATCCTCAAGAGACCAACCTCTACAAAAAAAAAAACATCACAGCGGAGAGAGCAGCCACGGCATGGTCGACCAGCTGTCAAGAAGCAGGATTACTGATGTGCTCTGTGAATGATAAGAAAAAGAAAAAAAAGGAAACACCTCATGTTAATGGAAATGACATTCATTTTAAAGTTATTAGTAATGATGGAGCCGGGATAAAGGACACTGATTTCGAACAATGATCAATGTCAATACTGTGAGAAGTCAATACAGATTACTGCCACTCTGTCTGGTCACACTTTCAGGCTTTTAAAAGGAGAGGAAGAAAAAGCAAAATGCAATAATTAATGGAGAAATCAAACTAGCCTATTTTATACACACAATCCCCACACTCATGTTTGAACTCCTAGAGATACAGACAAACAAACCAGCAAAAAATAATGTATAAATGAATGGCAAATTAGCTGGTAAAAGGGAATGGATATATTACAAAGTAAGCAACTTTAACATTTTTTTTTTTTTTTGGAATCTATAAGTCGAAATCAACCTGAAAAATATTTAATTCAGATCGGTTAAACTAAAAATGTTATGCAGTGTTGAATATATAAGCAATAATACTTTTATCTGTTTATTCGTGTCTACGTTTAAATCCCAGTAATGCTGAAATTCAAACCAACAATCATAGTGACTTTGATAATGTTTTTTGCAATAGTTCAATAATTAAGAAGTCAATATTAAGTAACTTATATTTTAGACACAATATTGGCAGTTAGGTTTTTTTTTTTTTTTTGATCTGCCATCGAAAAAAAAAAGTCCC
Source organism: Carassius auratus (assembly GCF_003368295.1). Lineage (NCBI taxonomy): Eukaryota > Metazoa > Chordata > Actinopteri > Cypriniformes > Cyprinidae > Carassius > Carassius auratus. The sequence goes on along the minus strand of NC_039268.1, from coordinate 11,363,205 downwards.
AAACAAGGCCACAGCAACAATCAAACTCTCCCCTGAATGAATCCTTGTTTTTGAACAAATGGTTGAATGAATGGGTAGGTGACTCGTTTCTAAATGAATCAGCTTGTTCGGTTGATTAAATAATAAATAAATAAATTCAATGACTCATTCAATCTACTTTCATTCCTGAATGATTCAGTGTTTTTGAACTAAGGATTCAATGATTCACTAATTAAGACTGTCACTTGTCGCCACCTACTGGAGTAATGATGGAACCTCCAACTGCCAACTTTTTCTGTATCTTCTAGAACTATATCTGCTTACAAATCAGTATACAGATGATTTAGGCCATATACCAAACGAAAGCAAACAGTAGAAATATACTTGGGGAAAAATAAACTATTAAACTATTAGTCATTCTCATAAACACTGTACTGAAGTCTGTCTTCATTTGCTGTATCCGGTTTCTTTCTCTCCCCTCAGGTAGAGTCCTGGTGACCATTTCATGACGTTCTCCCTTCATTCTTTATTTCCATCAGTCACTCAGTTATGCCACCCAGCACCCCTCCAGCTGTGACTGTCAATCCCAAAAATGTCAAGGGGAAAAATGGTCTGACCTTGTGTTTCTTCAAGATCCAAAACATCAATCTGTTTGCAGTGAACACACTACATAAGCATTAATCATCATTAAACTCAAGTAACCTGAGATGTATGTGTGTGAGAGAGACAGAGAGAAATAGAGATAGACACAAAGGAGGCAAAATGGAACATGAAGTACTATCTTAGTGTATATATGTTTATGGTGACTATACTGCCAGTATTTGAAGACGAGTGAAATGAAAGATATTTTAGCATACTGTTTTGTATTGATCAGGAAATGAACATATTTGTGATTTGTGCAAGAAACTCTTATTTTAGTATTACTGATACTTTTAGTTTTTTATTAATGTTTTAAATTAGTTATACTTTCTGTATATTTACTTAATTTATTTTTTAGTTTACAATGATAACCCAGATGGGGAATAAAGGTAGGTCAGATGCTGATCTGTTCACATATCATACAGTGGGCGGATGTATAGTTGACATTACACTGGTCAGACGACACTTGTCGTTTCATAACTGAATTCAAAAATTGAGATCAAGTGAAAAGGACAGAGGCACGAGTATCCACCCCTGTGGGACTCCACTAGGAGGGTGCATGTTGCAATTGACCAGGAAGGATCTCCTCTAGGTAAGACACAAACTAAATGCATTCACATGGTACAGTACAGGGAAAACCATTAGTTCCCAGTTCGTTTCTATTTAAAACTATTTGTCACGCATTTATTTAGTTCAAACCTGTTTACTTTCATTAATAAATCAGAGGAAGTTTTATTTCGCAACCAATAAAACAACATGTAACTTCCATGTGGTGAAAGGATTTTTAGCAAAATTTGGCTTCATCTGAAATTGCATATTTCTCTAACAGTAGTCAAAAAACAGTATGTGAACCGAGAAGCATGTCCGATTTCAGAATTCACAAAACACAGGACAAAAAAAAAAAATATAATCCCCAGATGTCCTGCTAATTCTGGTGAGATTCTGAAGTGCACATCTGATGGACGCTTTACTATCCCACGAGGCCACAGGAGAGGATTTGTGAATGGCAGCGAAACAAAATATCGCTGGATGTTGATGGGTCACATGACAATGACGAACATAGTCCATTCGAATTACATTCTTAATACATATTTTTTTTTTATAAAACATACTTTTTTAATGGTTACTAAATTATTAGCCTACTTATTCAAAAGAAGCACTTTTCAGAAACAGCTACCGTCTTGTCTCAGAACTGCTGAAAAATAAATATACATTTTGTTTTGTGGAATACAACATTAACTGGACATATTCGCCTCAACTCAGAGATCCAGCATGTTTGCTATCACATCTCAATGATGTAGAACACAAAAGAAAATATTTTGAACATGAGCGATGATGATACAATTGTAATTTATTGGCGAACTATACCTTTAAGAGTCAGAACAAGTGACAGCCTTTTCTCAGTGTTGGATGAATCAACATGAAATCTGAATTAAGAAGCGATAGATGCGATCACTGTGTCACATTTTAATTATCATCAGAGTTTCAAAATGCTTTGGTAAGCAAGATAATATTCTTTTGTTCAGGTTAATTAAAATGGAAGTAAATGCAAAATTGGCTAAATCTTTAATAGGTTCATCAGAGATTGACAGATCTGTGATGGAGTGAACTTCACTTGACTTACAGGCTCTGACATTCAGCTTCAGTCTTCAGTGTCTGGCCTTTTGCATACACTTTCTTAATTGGGCCTTCATGCGCCTGGGAAATTATGATATTGAATGTTGATGATTGGTTTCACAAAGCCGTTATCTGACTGCTTCTCACAAACTAACAGCGCTTAATGGTTTAATTTTCCCAAAGTGTGTAGGAAAGAAAACCAAAACTTTTGCCCACCTGATTCTGGAGGCTCTAATTGTTTTATTTTCATCTCAGTAGCTGATACTTCTTCAGTCAATTGTAAAACCGAGCTTGCCAAGACAGAAAATTACAAATAAATGAATGTCTTTCTAATTAGTAGGATAAAAGGCATCAGAAAGGCTCTTAACGTTTATAGAGTAACATTTATGCAGCTGACACATTGCAGACTGACAGTTTAAATGCCTAAAATGGTGCTTGCAATGAAATAATTTAGCATTGTTAGAGATTGTATGAGCCCAAACAGTTAATTGTGTAAAATAAAGTAGCACTGACCTGTCAAACTATCTCAGTCACTATACTGTACATGCATTTAGAAAACACACACAGTCTCTGCACTCACTGTAGCTACAGTCCATCATACAGCTGACCTATATAAATAAATAAAAGTCTGCAGGTAAGAGAAGGAAATGAGAAATCGAGACAAACAATGGACATGGTGGGGACTGAGTGGTGTAAATGATGAGGAGGAGAAGCAAGAGGGAAAAATGAAGAATTCAGGAGAAGAAGAAAGCGAAAGTGAGAGAGGCCAGGGAGCAGTTCATTAGTGGCCTGGATGAGTGTTCTCAGAGAGCCATATGAGACCATCTGAGGGTGAGAAAGAAAAACTCTCCTGACAGAAATGTCAAACGACTTCAGTCCTCAAATGAAAACCACTAACTCAAAAGGCTTCACAATCAAATGCCACATTGACCTGAAGTCTCGGAAAATATATGCAGATATTCATTCATTCGCATCCAGTTTGGTTTTCTTTTTATGTTTGCATGTCTTACTATCAACCATGATTATTCTGCGCTGCTAATTAAAAGGTTGTTTACATGCATATTACCAAAATGTTATTAGTCGCTTAGTCACAGAAAAAAAATAAAAAAATAAAATAAAATCCACATGAGGTGGCAAAATCATGCAGTTTGTGACGGACGGATCATTAATGGCTGGTCTATGTGGTAATTTAGTACATCGGGCAGGACATCCATATGCTCACCTAACATTCATCGACCTCCAATATGGCTAATCATCTGAAATATGTATGTAGTAGCAACTTTACATTGCAGCTCAATCTAATGTTAGCCTAGAAAAAAGTGTGCATTTCATGTGTTTGTGCAGAGTGTGGAAGCACTTGGGCTACTGCAGGACAGATGGAGGCGCCGGTGCGATCATTTGCTCATAAAATAGTTAATCATTTTTGGTAATACAGATAAGATTAGATTAGATTAATCTTTATTGTCATTGCACAAGTAAGGTACCAGGCAAAGAAATGCAGTGCAATGAAATGCAGTTAGAGTAATGCATCTGTTGTATCTGTAAAGAACCTACTTTTATTCGTGTGCACTCAGAATAACAGCAAAACGCTGCGGTTTTGTAAAATAATGAAAGCAAACAGGATGCGTCTCGGACTCTGTGAACTTGAGCGCAAAACTCTCTGTATGCCTGCCTTATTACAGACATGAAAAAGATATCGATAGAGAGTTAAACTTTTAAATTAACCAATTAAAGTAGAAAACAAATATTCTCCGATTATGTAATCAGTATGAAACATGCATACAGGTGATACAGGTGACAGGTGACTACTGCGGAGATGACGAGTCAGTGTCGCCGACTTCATCTCTTTAACCAAAAACAGAAAGCACTAGTGTAATAATAAATTATTTACATGTTAATGCAGTGTACTTGCTGTTTTTCCCTAACACATTCATGATTATATTTGCCAGAACGCCGTGGCAACCCTTTTTTGTGTGCGCTTGAGTGCTTATTAGGCTATGTAGGAAATTAAAGGCTTATTATTATTATTATTATTATTATTTATATGGCTTATTAATAAAAGTGCGACTAATAGTCGACTAATGCTTAAAATAAGTTACTACTAGTCGACCAGAAAAAGTAAGTTAGTAAGTATGCTGACATCATCCATAACAAGGTAAACCCCGCCCTTACTCTTAGCTTAAGACTTATGTCTATTCTTTAGTAAAAGTTTGTCTCAACAGCTTTGTGAATACATTTTAAGGGAAAACTCTTAGCTAAAAACTTTTACTGCTATTTAGGACAACCCTTAGTGGTAAGACAAAATGTTTTGTGAATACGTGCAGGATTCTCCCTGAAAGGCTATAGCTTATATTCATGAGAAAAAAAAAATGGAGATGGGGGTCTGGTACAAAACTGTTTTGAGATGAGCTTTCCCAGGGCCTAATAAATAGCCTTTACAATTGAGGACCTTGTTCCTTGTTTCCCGCTCCGACAAAGACCCTGGGTAACACCATTTTTCTTTTGTTGATGTTGATGACCGAAACTTGTTTAAGCCTTTGGGGCAACTACTTTAAAACTTCTGCATATCTAATCTAAGTTATCAAGACTACGCACACACATATTAAGTACACAACAATGATTTCACACTGCATATACTGCACAAATATTGACACACCAAAGGAGTCTCATTAAAGCATTAAAATCTACAGAGATTTTGATGCAGCGTTTGTTGATGTTGAGAGAGAACGGCCGAGGGCTGAGAGTATTTTGTTATCTTCCCTTCCATTTTTCTTCAGTTGAAATTTTGACATAGCACAGAAAAATGCATTCCAGTAGCAACATTATTCTTTAAAACATGAAAACCGATTTTACAGTTACAAATGAATATGGATGCGGTTTTAGTGAGGAAAAAAAAAAGGGGGAAATGGATTTGAATGTTTTGGGAAACACTTGGATGCAAATGTATGCAAAAAAAAAAAAGAAAAAAGAAAAGCCCATCAGGAGATCTCCATGTCCTATGAATCAAATCATAGGAATGGACTTGTATTGTGAAAGGTCATAAATTAACAGAAGCTTCTGGGAAGTGTTTTAGCTTGTGGTTGGCGTTAGTGTTTTTTTTTTTTTTTTTCATTTGAGTTGTATGATTAACTAACTCACTGCATAAATAAATCATATCAAAGTAACATTTAAATCATCCAAAGCTCCACTTAACACTCAGAAAGGTCTCCCGACAGAATTCCCATCTCTTAAGCATTCTGACACAGGGAGATTTTCAGTGATTACAGACATTAAGGATGTTAGTATTACCAACCGAACTGGGTCAGAAAGCTTTTTGCGTCTAATGCGTGCCTATGTCTTCTATATTTGTACTTCAGAGAGAGGAAAAAGGCCACCTTTTTCTAGAATACATGAAGTGCTATTTTCATATTCAGGTCAATATGAGGTTGAATATACATAAATAATATGTTTAGATGCACCTACAAACAGTTCTTAAATTTAATGTGTTATAGGGTATAGGCCACATTTTATGTTATATTATGAAATGTAGTTGAAATTATTTAAACTGCAAAGGAAATCCACTGAATATTAGATATCATGGTACTTTACGTACATTTTGTTAGAGTGATAAATAGGAGAGAAAGAGTATATTGTGTGTCTTATTTAACATTCTAAGCTGCATTGTGGCAGTCCATTGGATATGCTGTCTCAGCTTTCTAGTGAAAGCGGAGGCTGAACAGATACAGGTCAACAGAAACAACCTCACTCATGTCTAACTTCATTTTTTTCATTCAGACTCAATGGAAGCAACCCGTCTTTCTTCCATCTCTTTTCTAACCTCTTTTATTCTCTCTTTCTTTCTCGTTCTCTCACATATGAAACGTGAGCCTTTCAGGTGCATGCTGGCAAAAACCACACTGTAACGCTGGATTAATATTTAACGACAGTGGTCTAGTATCGACCACTCCATCATCTGACTGGACACATACACACTCTCACAAAGGTGAAAATGTCACACATGAGCATCCACATAATGAATCATTAGCATAAGCAAATTTACACATCAGAACAAAGCAAATTAAATCACTCATTTAATTTCAATTTCATAATTGCAAGTGGATTTTAATAGCTGTTCATGCATTTAATTGCACTACACAAAGACTTTTGGTATCAAAAAGATCCACTAAACAACCATCATTATCTTTGTTGTCATGGTTGTGACTGCATTTCTGAATCTTGATTGTTATTGAGCGTGTTCATTCGTTTATTTGGTGACAAGGGTTTAAGAAATTGAATTGTGTGTGTGAGCTAATAAATTAATGTCTGTGTCTAAATATGTGGTATGGGACACAACAAACACACACACACATATACATATATATATATATATATAATTATTAGGGGTGTAACGATACGCGTATTCGTATTGAACCGTTCGGTACGAGGCTTTCGGTTCGGTACGCGGTACGCATTATGTACCGAACGGTTCGTTGGACTAATTAATTATATTTGCAAAATAAATAAAAAATTGTGAAATATAATGATATGCGTTCAACAAGGTAGCTCAATAACCCAAACGACGTAACAGGCAACGCCCCTGACAACCCCGAAGAAAAAAAAACACCAACTTTATATGTTATATAGGCTACTCAGTCAGGCGCTCGCTCACTCAGTACGCGCTGAAGGCTCGTTGCAAAATGGCCAATGCGTTTAACAGACTAGAAATATAAGATCCTCCAATAACCAACAGGTGTGGTGTTTGGGTGCACTTTACCAATCGATCGGGGCATCCGAGCAAGCACGGAAATCAAAATGGACTAGTACTGTACTGTATCGGAATTTCCTGAGCAGTACGATACAATTAACAGGCCTGCACGTTATTAGATTGAAGAACTGTTATAAATAGAACGTATGCACGGGCAGTTTTGAAAACTCCACCTACTTTGCTCTTGGCATAGTGCAGCACAAATCGCGTTGTATCTGAAGGGCAACGCTGAGCCCAGGGTCCAGCGCCGGTCGTACTGAGTGAGCGAGCGCGCTCTGTAGTGGAAAACGCAGGTTTTAAGAATATGCTTAATGTAATTGAGCCCCGTTACAATATTCCTTCACGAGCTCATTTCAGCCAGACCGTAATTCCTGCTTTGAGCCAAAAAACAAAAGCCCTATAGAGAACCAATTGAGTAAAAACACACTCAATATAAAGAGTTATAGAGTTCCATATAAAAAGTTACATCTTTGTATTTGTTCATAACTACTACAACAATAATATAAAATTTTCATTTTTTTTTTTATAAGGAGCTGTTTTTGTTTTATACAGTATGTTACTAAGAAAACACCATAGAAGATGGGTAAAGAATAGCTCCATCATTGTTCAATGTAAAAAAAACATACTTTGTTAGTTTTAATAAATATATATTTTTTTAAATCAAGGAAATGTATCTGCCAATTTTTTCTTTTTGCTGTATCTAAAACGTACCGAACCGTACCGAACCGAACCGAGACACCAGTGAATCGTATCGAACCGAACCGTGAATTTTGTGAACCGTTACACCCCTAATAATTATATATATAGTTAGTCAGTACGCGGATGTCTCTTGGTTTTCATCAGACATCCAATCAGTGCTCATTATGGAGTCTTTTGAAGAATGTGCTTATGATGCTGCCCCCAACCACACTCATGGATAAATCAAACAATCTTTGCACACCGGAACCCTTTACAGCTACTACAATGTACAATAAAGGACACACACACACACACACACACTATGTACACATGTCAGACAAAAAATACATTTGTATGTGAACAAGAAGTGAAGTTTATTGAGGAGAGAGAGAGAGAGCGAGAGAGAGAGAGAGAGAGAGAGAGAGAGAGAGAGAGAGTGGGGGTGGGTGAGGGTGGGGGTTAAGGCAAAAGATAAATTATTACTATTGCTTCATGGATTGTTGGATTGTTAGCTGTAACCTCTTTCAAAGTGTGTGATTTGCGTTTGTTTAATATTCTTTTTTTGTGTGTGTGAACATGGTGGCGTTTGGCTGAAAGAGCAGGAAGAGGAAATAGTGCAGATGGTGCTGACTGACTCTGGCACTGCAGAGAGCAATCATGCTGATCAGAGCTAGTGGCAAAAACACCGGTCACACACACACACATACACACACACACACAATGCTGAGCATAACACAATCCTGATGTTACCAATAGTTGTTTTAAAAGAGCAATTATGAAACTTTGCCCCCTAGTGGTGATGACTGGAAGTATAAAAACCAGATAGAGGCACAGGTTTTTAATATTTGCATATGCATTTGAAAGATTAACAAAAAACTAAGAATGCATCCCAATTGTATTCTTTCTGTAATATTTACACTTATGAAAAGCATAGTTATATGCCAAAATGCATTTATGGTTGAGTTTTGAAGTAGTCATCAGCGCATGCTTGTCTGTCTCTTTTTTCGGTCTTCCTTTCTTCCTTCCACACACTAAAATACGCTATGTTACACAATTTAATTGATCACAAGTGACAGTAAAGATTTTTATATTGTTACAAACAAAAAACATACAAACAAACAAACAAAAAACCTTTTAACATAAGTGTTGAACTTAATTAACTAAAGAATCCAGAAGGAAAGGGTGTGTGTGTGTGTGTGGGGGGGGGGGGTGTTATATCACATAAGTACAGATACAGGTACAGTTATTTTAAATAGTAAGATATCATAATACACTAGCATCCCTGTATGCTCAAGATTTTCTTATCTTTTTTAATTCTTCAAATTTTTCTTATTGCTCTCTATATGTCAGATTTGAATGATTTTGTTGGATAGAATTACATTGTTTTTATTTGGGGTCAAAAACTTTCACATTGATTTGTCCTTGTGTGTGTGTTTCCAGGACCTGAGCCATCAACATTTATGCAGTATGGCAAGGTGAGAGAAAAACATCTGCTGTTACTGAAACTGGCTGAAAAATCACTGGTCACAAGCCATGGTCACTTAAAACCAGTACAAAGACACACACACACACACACACACACACACACTGTCAGACGTCTGGACTGCCTGTAAAACCACTGGTGGGATGTCAGAATCACTTACAACCAGCAAACTCTTACAGAAGTCTGAGTTCTCCTCTCACTTGGGCATAAACCCACACACGTCCACAGAGAACATTCATTCTGCATCATGGTCCAAACAACCTTTCAACAAGACTTGCACCTTCAAACTGGCTCACTGGTTTCAGAAACAAACTCCCTGGGTTGTGTGCTCTGCGGCTGTCTCAGCGGGTGAGAGGAGCTTCTGAAAGCTGCACAGACTTCAACAAAGCATCTCACACACTCACAAGACAAGCAACACCATCTGCATGTGACAGACCCGTGGCCAGACATCCACTGGACCCCCCTCTGATTTCAGGCTCTTTTCATTTCGGCTCAGTGCAGCTTCAGAATATTACACAAATCCTCGTAAGAACTACACTTGCCAATGTTTATAAAATGAAATACATAAAGTCAACAAAAAAATGACATTTGGACCCATTTTTACTTCAGAGATAAACTGGATGTTCAACATCCACATCAACACAGTCTCACTCTCTACTCGTCAAATGTCTGACGCATGGTCAAGTGATCTGGCGTCACTTTTTTGACGCACTGGGTATACCTTTGGCGTTATTTTTCAACGTGCAGGTTAGTCCGATAGACTTCTATAGAACTCAGCAGCGTTTAAATTTGACGTCTTGGTTCAGCACACCGCAACTACACTGAATAAATAAAAATAAATAATAGGCTACAAAAAAAATTATATATGACAGAGATCGTTTTTATCTGGCCCTCCAACTTGTTTTTAAGGGTTTAAATATTCTCGCAATCTGATATCAAAGTGATCTCTGTGCCAAAGCTTAGCGCGTTCATCAGTGGTGAGTTTAACAACACTCAACTGCAGGTAAAACAGCACTCAGCGGTGAGTTTGACCAAAGCAACTCTCAACTGCAGGGAAAACGACATAAAAAGGTGAGTTTAACAACGCTCCAAGGCGCGTGCAAGTAAGCAGTTTACCCATTTTCTTACACACCATTCTCGCTAATCGCTTATTCATAGTTCATCATCTCTATGAAATCACGTTCAAGAAGTCTCATTCAGCACACATCGCGATACTTGCCATCAGTTTCCATGTGCCACAGGGTCGGTGAGTAGATATAATTACGCTCTTTTAATGCCTGTTATAAAATGTATTCTGTCTTTATTAATCAGATTAGCGCCATATTGTTTACTCGCTGTATTATATCAGTCATCCTCGGCTGTCTTTGAGTTTCATTGCGTTTAACTAAATGAACACACCTGCTAACTAGTGTGATTAAACCCTGTCGGTCACGTGACGTGCCATAGACTTTCAATATATTCATTTCATGTCAAAGATGTAAATTTGTAGTAAAATCATGGTAACCACGACACGTACAATAGCAACAAATTAAATTTGAAGTTAAAACCCAGGAACGGGACATTTACCATGTTTTTGCCACAGTAACTGTAGTTCTACTATGGTATATTAATAATCAATACAACAATAAAATAATCATCAAACTAACTTTGGTTGTACAACTGTAATTGTCGTTTTTGATGTGCTTTTATATGACAGATATCACACATTTACTGTACCATGCTTTTGATACCTTTTTATGTAAATCCAAAAAAAGTAAATAAATAAAAGGAAACATTTTTCCCTTCCTGCAGTTCATTCATATCAGTTTATATTTTAAATATTTTGCTCACAAAACATTATTAAAATTCTGTTTATAATTCTATTTTATTGTACCCCTCTCCCTTTCTTATTTTTATTATTATGTATTTTTTTTAGCTGAAAAGATGTAAAGGAAGCAGTCATCCCTGTGGTGTTTGTGGAGAGGTTTTCCTGCAGAAATGGAGAAGACCGAAAGCTGCGGAGGCAGACATTTGCAGCAGTAAGTCTGTGTTGGTTTTACCTTTTTATCAAACTGCTGTTATAAATTGCACAGCATTTGTTGTTTCTTAAACTTTTGCACTGTCCAAATACCCACACTTGCCATCTTTGCACTTGACCACTTGATTACTTATTTGAAGTCTTTCCTGTATTTGGCCTAGTGTTCGAGTGAGCATGATGACCACAAGTGTGTGTCGAACTTTTCATCACCTGATGACAGTGGTTCCCAATCCTGATCCTGGAGAACCCCAGCACTGCACGGTTTTGGCGTCTCTCTTATCTCACAAACACACTTTTGAGGTCTTGGAGTCTTCACTGATGAGCTGATGAGTTGAATCAGGTGTGTTTGATCAGGGAGACATCTCAAATGTGCAGTGTTGGGCTTCTCCAGGACCAGGATTGGGAGCCACTGCCTTATGGGACACACTTAAGTGTTTACAGAGATTTTTAGTTTGATCATTCAACTTTGCATTTTAAAATAAATTAATTGAAAAATTATTTTCAATATCTAATTATTATTATTATTATTATTATTAATATTTTACATATATTGTAAAGGTTTCCGTGACCCCTTGTGAGATCTCGACAAAAGGTCTCACAATTTATTCCAAAAATTGATGCATGATGGGATACACTAAGCCTGGTATAGAGCTCCTGAGTGGTATTGGAGATAATGTGGGTTTAGTGTTCATTAAGGGCACTGCGCTTTGGCATTATTAAGACTTGCGCACTACTGATAACAGTCCTGTTAGCTTGTAATAATTTTTTTTAATATATATATGAATATAGCTGTATAATTACACACACACATACGCACAGTAATGTATAAGATGCATGTAATGTAGTAATATTTTTCTTTCTTTCTGTCTTACAGGATTGTTTGCAGATAATGCTGTTCAAGCTCAACAGCTCTTTTAAGAGCTAACCCTCACAAACCTTCCTAAAAACTAAAAGAGCTATTACTGAGTCTCAGCGAATCTTGCCATGATCAGCTCCTCCCAGGTACATTTGTTTAAAATATTTCTGAATCAACATTTACTCATCAAATGCTCTGGTCTGAATCTTATTTTAAATTAACTTAATTATATGTTTAATGAGCAATGTTAATTGCACACAGAGTAAGATTATCTTGTTTTTCAGAAGAGAAGGAAGACCAAGGAAATGATTTGCTCATGAGGAATGAAGACGGCCATCTTGAGCCCAAACAAAGACAGAAGTCCTCTGGTATGTGTGTGTTGAAGCAATGCTGTGCAATGCTGTGTTATGTGTTACAGCACTTTATGATTTTATCTCACAGGACTGTTCATCTCAGCCGTAATTTATTCTTTCTATGTTTTTATTCTTAATAAAAAAAAAATTATATACAGCTATTACAATTAAATCATGTAGGCAAAGTGTGACCCGAATATTTTTAAACTTTAAGTAAAAAAAAAAAAAAAAAAACACCAACTGTTTGTCTTAAATAAAAGAATACAAGTTTTATGTAAGTGGTTTACATTGTTTCATTGTTTCATAAATGTTGTATTATAAATTGTGGATTGATAGTTGATTGGTTTGAAGCCAGGCCTTACACTAAAACACATTTGTGAGAGAAGTCAGGAACTTTGAAGATAGATTAGAGAGGGAAAAAAGACACATTTACTGCAACAATAGATGAATTATAGAGGCAAAAAATTCTGTCACATGCTAAGGGGTGTCTCATGAGCAAGTCCTTTGCCTTAATTCTTGCAGAATGAAATTTTTATTGCAGTATTTTAATTTGTACAGATGATCTCATCAGCCAAATGAGGGGTTTTGACCAAGTGATGCTCTTGAAAGGACTGAAAGAAGAGGATGTGGTAAATTGTCTTCAGAGAAAAAGCTTCTCAAAAGGTCTCAAAACAGCTTGAAGAATGGTAAGTGTACAGTACTACAAGGGTCATAGTTGCTCACCCTGCTAAAATCACACAGAACATAAGCTGAGCTCTCTGTCCATTAAACAACTTCATCTGGATTGCTTGTTTCACTTTGACCAGGTCTGGGATCTTAGGACTGAGAGATCCTCTGACTGAGATCAAGCTACACCACATCAGCACTGGATATAAACCACAAACTGTTTCCAGACACAAGAGAAGAAGAACACGATGGGGAGATGAAACCAGTTTAGATGTGATGATGGGAATCATTTTTTTCTGGAACAGTATCACATGTCTTAAATGTATCACATGATCTGTATCACAGTTGACTGGATGGATTATTTTTACTTTTAAGGACATTTCATCACTCATCTGTGTGAACTGATTAATTTATGATATTAATGAATTTTTGATCCTTTATTATTTTCCTTGAACTGTGTTTGTCTTGAAGCTACTTTATCAACTTCATAGTCTATGCTTCAATAAAATTAATATGGTGAATATTGTGTGTTGAAAATTCTTGGTAAATTCATAATTTTACTAGATACTGTAGGCTACTATGGGTTTATTCTACACTTGAAAAACTACATATTAATTACCAGGATTATTTTTTGCTTAAACATTAATGACACCTGGAACAACAATACACCAGAAAGTTAGTATTGTATATATTTAATCACAAATATGCCTATATATATATATATCTATATATAAAATATATATCTATATAATTTACTAGATGAATTATTTTGAAAAGCCATTTACTTTATAGTTACAAACACTTGAGGGATAACTGAGAATGTAGCAGGAATGATCAACATGGATCTTGTACTGCATTAAATCCAAGAGCATGCACATTACTGATGTTCAGCATCTGAGGACCCAGATAAGGGGATGAGGAGGACATTTTTACACTGATTGTTGCTAATTAGTTAATATATATAGTATTCTGAGTACTCCATGAATTATTCCTTGTGGAATAGTGAAGTATCACAATGTGTATAAATTGTCCTTGATTACTGCTTAACAGTGGGGAATAGATAATGGCATGTTGTTGCAGGTTTATCCATTATATTTATTACTGTTAACTTCAAAAATAAAATAAATAATCTATAATTTTTATTATTAAATCATTTCTTTCTAATTTTGCCATGTTTCATCAGATGGCCTCACCATGTCCTGTCAAAAGCTTTACTGCTCATGACATAAGAATAAGAAAAGGTTAGTCTATGAAAACTGTCAGATATAAATGTGACTCAGCTCAGTTTGTTGTCCATTATGAGGAGAATACATACATGTAGGTTTTACTGCCCTTCTACCCCCAGGGGCCCAGTAGCACCCCCCGGAAGAGCCAAAAACTGTACATTTGAAATGGCTGTAAATCAGAGTCCAATTAATGAATCAAAGAGAAAACCAGAAAAATTTTTACTTATGCTATGCTGATAAAATAATGTCGGGCACAGTATTCAGAAATAAATGGAAATGTTTCATAAAGCCATTTTAAATATTGCTCCCTCTAAAATACCAAATTTCACTCTGTCTTTCAATTATATCATAGAGGTTTACACAATGAAACTATTCATATATCCACTTTTCCATTAAATATATTATTTATTTCATTTCGTCAATAAAACGATTTAAACTACATTACCCACAAGCCTCCGTCGTTCTATATATGGAAAGGCGAAACTAGGGGCTGTTTTTTGTAGTTCATCGAAGTTATGATTAGGGTTAGGGTTAGGATCTCGCTAAAGAGGTAATTTTCCTCAACATAGCAACCCTTAATTGTTGACTTAATATATTACTAATGTGATAATAGTAGCAAAACGTTCTTTTGTAACACGATGCGCTGTTTAGTATGGGTTAAAGGATAGTCCAACCACAGACAACCCTGCGATGACAAGGGACATTGACAGCCAATGATATCAAAGCTGAGCAGCGGCGTCACGCTTCCTTATCCATTTATGACCGATGACTTTCGTTTTTCGGCTGAAGGGATAGATTGGTTAACAATCAATAACATTTGCTACCTATTAGATTGTGTTTTATTAACGTCTACACCTTCCTCCAACAATAATGCAAATGCGCTAATTATTGTTTTCAGCTTGACAAAAATTGGGCAATATTGATGAGCACATGGCCAGCATTCGCAGTTCTATCGAACCGATTCCTCTCATTAAATCTTTTTTTTTTTTTTCTAAGACAGGTGCATTTTCTAATCAAATGATTAGCTTGTAACATTTAAATTGCATGTTATGTTTTGTTTTAAATCTATAAAAATTATTCACTTTTGTTTTTCTGTGATTTGCCATTCTTTACCAATTGAAATCTAGCAATAAAAACAGAGTTAAAAAAACTGATTCAAAGACAAATTGCCCATATAACTGCACTGCATCCTCTGTCAATAAGTTGTTTTTGCCACTATGAAGAATAAAAATTCTTTGCAAATACTTTTATTTAAAAAAAAAAGTAAATACAGATAGTCTTTCAGACAACACTGAAGAATTTATTTGACCAAAAAGTGATACAACACACTGTTTCAAACTCAGAAAATAAAGACCATGAAGACATGCATGTCAAGTGTGCAATATCATCTATAAACCTCCATCAGCACAGCATCAAATAAACACTGATTGTCCGAACAAAGGAAGAAAGATAACGTTCAGGAAAACAAACACCTGCTACATAAAAATGCAGAAATAAAACTGACAATAACATCATTCACTTCATGACTGGAACTAGGGGATGGCTGTGCATGAATACGTCCTTTACGAAAACTCCTGATGAGAACTGATGTTTGTTTTTTTATGATAAAAGCACCAGAAGTAAAGTTTACTGTATGAAGCTTGAAAAAGAGAACACAATGCTTTATCAATATAAAAATACTATTTTCAACCATTGTTTTGATCACTGGTTCTGTATACAATATATGGGTTGCTGGAAGGTCACAATGTATTCATTATAAGCTTAGAACTAAAACAAAACTGCACTGCAAAGTCTAAACACTAATCAAGGGAGCATTTCTGTGTGTGTTGGGAAGATAAAGAGTTAAAGAGGTGAGTCCTTGTGCATGATCGAGAAGAACATCATTATCTGCGAACAATCCTGAAAGACAGAAAGGAAGGAAATATTATTACATGCTACTTTTAGACCATAAAACCAGCCTCTGTAAAGATGCTGTATAATTATATATTAAATGCATCTATTATTAAAAGCTAGTCAATAATAGCAAGCTATATTCATATGAATTATAAAAAAATATATTACATGCTTAGAGGAATGATATCAGTAGTGTAATTGATCTGCTCACGGAAACCTTTCCAATGTATGTGAAATATTATTAATAATAATAATAATAATAATAATTAGATACTGAGAATAATTTGGTAGTAAAACAAAGTGTTGCATGTTTTCTTGGTGTACAGAAAAGTATATTTATTTTGTACATCATTTGCAACTGCTTTTTTTCACTTAATTAGAAGCCCCCAAAATTAAATTGTCCTCTGTAATAGGGACTAATGAAAAGAGAATTATAATTTATTTTAAAATGCAAAGTTGAATAATAATCAAAAAAAAAAAAAAAAATCTCTGTAAACACTTAAGTGTGTCCCATAAGGCAGTGGCTCCCAATCCTGGTCCTGGAGAAGCCCAACACTGCACATTTGAGATGTCTCCCTGATCAAACACACCTGATTCAACTCATCAGCTCATCAGTGAAGACTCCAAGACCTCAAAAGTGTGTTTGTGAGATAAGAGAGACGCCAAAACCGTGCAGTGCTGGGGTTCTCCAGGATCAGGATTGGGAACCACTGTCATCAGGTGATGAAAAGTTCGACACACACTTGTGGTCATCATGCTCACTCGAACACTTGGCCTAAACATAGGAAAGACGTCAAATAAATAATCGATTGGTCAAGTGCAAAGATGGCAAGTGTGGGTATTTGGATAGTGCAAAAGTTTAAGAAACAACAAATGCTGTGCAATTTATAACAGCAGTTTGATAAAAATGTAAAACCAACACAGACTTACTGCTGCAAATGTCTGCCTCCGCAGCTTTCGGTCTTCTCCATTTCTGCAGGAAAACCTCTCCACAAACACCACAGGGATGACTGCTTCCTTTACATCTTTTCAACAAAAAAAAAAATACATAAATAATAAAAATAAGAAAGGAGGAGGGGGGTAAAATAAAATAGAATTATAAACAGAATTTTAATAATGTTTTGTGAGCAAAATATTTAAAATATAAACTGATATGAATGAACTGCAGGAAGGGAAAAATGTTTCCTTTTATTTATTTACTTTTTTTGGATTTACATAAAAATGTATCAAAAGCATGGTACAGTAAATGTGTGATATCTGTCATATAAAAGCACATCAAAAACGACAATTACAGTTGTACAACCATAGTTAGTTTGATGATTATTTTATTGTTGTATTGATTATTAATATACCATAGTAGAACTACAGTTACTGAGGAAAAAACATGGTAAATGTCCCGTTCCTGGATTTTAACTTCAAATTTAATTTGTTGCTATTGTACATGCCGTGGTTACCATGATTTTACTACAAATTTACATCTTTGACATGAAATGAATATATTGAAAGTCTATGGCACGTCACGTGACCGACAGGGTTTAATCACACTAGTTAGCAGGTGTGTTCATTTAGTTAAACGCAATGAAACTCAAAGACAGCCGAGGATGACTGATATAATACAGCGAGTAAACAATATGGCGCTAATCTGATTAATAAAGACAGAATACATTTTATAACAGGCATTAAAAGAGCGTAATTATATCTACTCACCGACCCTGTGGCACATGGAAACTGATGGCAAGTATCGCGATGTGTGCTGAATGAGACTTCTTGAACGTGATTTCATAGAGATGATGAACTATGAATAAGCGATAAGCGAGAATGGTGTGTAGGAAAACGGTTAAACCGCTTACTTGCACGCGCCTTGGAGCGTTGTTAAACTCACCTTTTTATGCCGTTTTCCCTGCAGTTGAGAGTTGCTTTGGTCAAACTCACCGCTGAGTGCTGTTTTACCTGCAGTTGAGTGTTGTTAAACTCACCACTGATGAACGCGCTAAGCTTTGGCACAGAGATCACTTTAATATCAGATTGCGAGAATATTTAAACCTCAAAAACAAGTTGGAGGGCCAGATAAAAACGATCTCTGTCATATATATATATATATTTTGTAGCCTATTATTTATTTTTATTTATTCAGTGTAGTTGCGGTGTGCTGAACCAAGACGTCAAATTTAAACGCTGCTGAGTTCTATAGAAGTCTATCGGACTAACCTGCACGTTGAAAAATAACGCCAAAGGTATACCCAGTGCGTCAAAAAAGTGACGCCAGATCACTTGACCATGCGTCAGACATTTGACGAGTAGAGAGTGAGACTGTGTTGTCCACATTGGATCGTGAAAAGTGGGTGTTTCATACCTAGTTTACAACCAATTGTAGAGGATCATTAACTTGATCACAATAAGGCCAGGAAATTGAGAAAATAAACAGGGCCTATTTTCAAATTTTTACTTACTGCATTTTTCGGACTATAAGTCGCACTGGACTATAAGTCGCATTTATTTAGAACCAAGAACCAAGAACCAAGAGAAAACATTACCATCTACAGTTGGAGAGGGTGCACTATGTCTTCAGTGTAGACTACAGGAGCACTGAGCAGCATAGAGCGCCCTCTCGCAGCTGTAGACGGTAATGTTTTCTCTTGGTTCATTTCTCTTAGTTCATTTCTCTTGGTTCATGTCAAATTAATTTTGATAAATAAGTCGCACCTGACTATAAATCGCAGGACCAGCCAAACTATGAAAAAAGTTCAACTTATAGTCCGGAAAATACGGTACTTTGTATTTGAAAATTATCTTATTATAGTTATTTCACAGCTTCAAGTGATAACAATGGGAATTTATGTGCGCTAGTCTTAGTTTCACTGACTGAAATCCAAATAAATTATAAAAAAAACGTATTCTATTTATTGACGTTAACAATTAATAATAATATTTTTTTGTCATAATATTATACAGATAATTTAAACTGACTTGTTGTTATTGGTAACAATATTCTGATTTAACCCTTTGAGGTGTACGGTCACACCGGTGTGATCAGTCTTGGCAGGTCCCTGAAGCGAACAGTACGTTCACTAAAGTGTGATTAAACCGTTCAGTGTCACATCATCAGCTGATGAATTCAAATCTGCTTTCGCACTTTTGCTGGTGCTGAGACGGATCGGATGCACTAAGCGCTTGTCATATTATCACAACCGTTCAGCGTTTTCAAACATATAATGATTATTTTAGGTTTCAGACATTTAAATACACAAAACTATACATTTATAGTTAAAATAGACGCTAATGTCTATGGAAACGGCAATAATGATCATTACAAATATAATCTGACGACATGTTTTATTGATATCATATACACAGAGTGTAGGTAACAATAAAGTTTTTAAAGTGTTGTAAATCCCACAGCTCAGAATCAGTGCAAACTAACATGGCGGCACCCATCACCTGCTGTAGATCAACTATCATTATACAAGTGTTTAAACTACCAAATGCATTTACTTGCACATATTTCAAAATCGGAATATCAGATGTTTCATAATATAGAGAGAATGTTTTAATAAAAAAGGAAAAATGAAATAAAAGCTATCCATGTGTCATACAGAGCTAGTGTGGCTGCGTTGTGTCACATGACGAGTTGACTGATTACTAAAAGTAGTAAGCTGTAATCAGTAGAGCTGTGTTTAATAAAACTTGTGCTTTGACAGAAAATAAATCACACAATACATGTTAAAGAGCATAATCCCATACACACACACACACACACACACACACACACACACACACACACACACACACATATACATTAATATTTTGATTATGAACCAGAGAGACATACAGGGCACTCTACAGACAATATACCTACAGGACACACACACACACAGTGCCAGAAGAATATACTCACATTCATATAGTAGAAAAGGCAAACACACAGTATACCTCAGGGCCTTTGCCTTTCACACACACAGATCACTAGAGGCAGTGCAGTTCTGTAGTCAAGGGCACAGGAACGACTCGAACTCTGCCTGCAGTGTTGCTCCCCTGTGGTCATCTCCAACATTTTGCATGGGAAACCAGAGACATCCCAAACAGAGTGTGCACTTGTGCTATTGTCTCCCGTTAGCAAGGAGAAGCTGCTATGAATGTGAGATTGTGTGAGCAAACAACTCTCTCGCTCTCTCTCTCTCTCGGTCTTGAAATTATGTGCTGTTGATTATTTTAGATGTCTCCCATGGCTGCTAGCATTACATATGCACACATCAAGATCATTTGCCGTTACTCTGGAGCTTTGCTGGAGCATACTATTCATAAACTAGCCTGTGACCCGGAGGTTAGCGAGAACACTACACGCACGCACACACACACACACACACACACACACACACAGATACAAACATACTTCCTTTAGGAGTTTCTAAAATATTCACATTTACCCAAGGCACGTTTAACATCCACAAACATTTACCACTCAGAGCAAAGGGTCTCTAACTTGGAAATAGGAAGGATCTTGTTGATCCTTCTCTCCCACTATTAGCAGACTGAAATAAAGGTCGCTAT
Organism: Carassius auratus; assembly: GCF_003368295.1. Lineage (NCBI taxonomy): Eukaryota > Metazoa > Chordata > Actinopteri > Cypriniformes > Cyprinidae > Carassius > Carassius auratus. The sequence continues at coordinate 11,342,506 of NC_039268.1, read as the reverse complement.
AATGTTTTAAAAAGCAAAGGTCAAACTCCAGCAAAACTTAGCAGCCATACAATGGTGGGCGCTATATATCTGCATTCTTTGCCATCTCTCTAGGCAATGATGTTCTGCAACATGCAGGTGCATTAGTACGGTGGCCCAGTAGTGCACAACACAAAATCTCCACAACACAATGCATAGGACTAATTTTGATGAGTTGTGGCTTGTTTCTGTTGTATTTTGTTAATTTTGTTGTGTTGTGACTTGTTTTCATTGTGTTGTGCTAATTTCACTTGTGTCGCGGCTTATTTTTTATTGTGTTGTGCTAATTTCACTTGTGTCGCGGCTTATTTTTTATTGTGTTGTGCTAATTTCAATTGTGTCGCAGCTTGTTTTTATTGTGTTGGCTAATTTCATTACGTTGCAACTTGTTTCCATTGTGTTGCGCTAATTTCATTGTGTTGCATATTGTTTCCATTGTGTTGTGCTCATTTTACTTTGTTGTGACTTGTTTTTCGTTGTTTTGTGGAGAATTTGTTGGGTTGTACACTACTGGGTCACCATACATTAGCGATAGAAGAGCTATAATTTAGAGTTTTGGTGTTAAAACCAGTGAAAACACCAGGCTTCTGGATCTGCAGTGTTACTAAATAGCAAAACCATTCGGTTTGCCAAGAAAGCTGTAATTTGGTTGGCAATTAACCTCACTATAAAATGCAGTTTATGATTATTGCAATCCCAGTTCAGCATCTCCCCAACCTTGTTACACAGTGTTTCTGGTCAAAAATGACTGGCCTACAAAAATGTGCTAATACATTTCTTGTTATAAAGGAAATAAGTCACAAAAAGATTGAATCCAAGATTTGGTGATAATACCTTTTTTTTTTCTCTCATGAAAAAAAAAAAAAAAAAAAACAGAACAGAAACGCAACTGACTTTTGGATCCACCGTGTGGAAGCAGTGTTGTGCAAAGCCATTTGGTTTGCCAAGAAAAGCTGTAATTAGGTTGGTAATTAACCTCACTATAAAATGCAGTTTATGATTATTGCAACCCCAGTCCAGCACGCTTAATACAATGAACAATAATTAATAGGAAAAATATGCATGATTTCATAAAGCAGTCCTGAAAGTAAATCATTAGCTAAATGAACAGCAACAACAGTAATGAAAACATCTTCACGCATACATTAATTCCTCCCAACTAAGTCTCTGACGGCATGTCCTAATGGCAATAAATTCAACATTTCAGCCACACAATCACTTCATGAGTTGGGGTGAAAGCAGGCTTTGTAGACTTCCTGTAGGGCAGCACAGAAAGAGAATGCCTAACAAACCTGCATCATTAATGCGGATAATTATCATATATTACTTGAATTAGCATGAAATTAGCATGTCTCCAGTCCCCCTGAATGTTCAGAGACATGCAAAAGAGACAACAGGGAGACGCTGCTGTACAGGGGCACACTTTAGCACTACAAAACAACAAGCGCTCTTGGCCATGGTGTTATCGTCAGCATTATTATTTACGCCGCGCGGAACTCTTTTGTTTTGACAGTTTATCAAAGGCAATAACATTCACAGATTGCCCAGGATGGGCATGCTCTTGTAACGATGTGAATAATTTAGTAATTACACATTTAAATTGAAATAAATAATGAATGAGAGGAGAAAGGAATCACCCCAATCTTGTCTCTGTTTGAGCAAGTGGGTAAATGTGTTTGACACAGAGACAAGTCAGAGGGGTAGTTTCTCCTGGACTCACTGTCAGTATAGAACAAGGAAAACAGGCCGGTCAGCCGAGTGATTTAGAGAGTACAGAGGGTCAGCTGTTTTGGGGAGTGACTATATAAAAGTAGTGTTGCTATCAACTGAAATTACATAAAGTCTGATTCCTGTTTCTTATTTGCCACAGTGGAGAGTTGATTCATTCTAATAAATAATTTTATTAGTCTTTCTCATATATGCAGCAACTAAAAAGCTGTCTCATTCAATCAATTTGCTTTAAACTGTTGCTATGTAGCAAATGGAAGGTGTGATTTATTCTTGTGCATCTAACTGTTCATGTTAATGAACAGATATACAATATACAGCAGCATATTTAGTAGCTGTTGCAGGCATACAATTGGTATTAAAATTTACATTTAAAATCACATCTAAATATATAGCTATATATAAAAAACAAGGTAAATTTTGCCTTGGCGACTATCTGAAATTAAATATATGCTGTAGTAGTACAATAATTAAAACTAAGACCGAAATGAATATAAATGTATTAAATATAAATTTTAAAACTAAACAGTAAAAAAAAACTAAAAAAAAACAAACTAAATGACAATTACAACTACAACTAAAGTACACATAAAAAAACAATACTGTACAACTAAAAGCTAATTAAAAATATTAATAAAAATTATAATAGTATGCAAATAATACATAAAGACTTTTATATTTTTTATATGTATGTTTAGATGGATGGAAAATAAGTTTGATCTTAATCTCAATTGAGATTCGGTGAAAAATCCATGCTTTTTTAGCCAGAAATCTACTGACTTGCAGACTTGTGAAAATAAAGTTACTAATTAAAAATGGTGCTGTCAAAATCATAGTGTTAATGCAGGTGATAAATTTTTCAAGTTTAGAAAAAATATTAAAAATATTACGCATGGGTGGGGATAGGGTTGGCCAACCCACTTACAACTGCTGCTTTTTGACAAAAAGTGCATTTGTTTAGTCAGAGAACATCTTTACGCGCACATCAAATCGGAGACGTTCCAGATTTGCACTACACTTTGGCTCAGTGACAGGCACTAGTCAACCAAATGCAGAAACAGTACAGGTGATGTTAAAACAAGCACAGTGAAATGCAGTCATATGAGATGTTGTCAAACCAAACGTCAGTAAAAACGAATTTACCTGTCCTTTTAGCCGTTAAACTGTCCCTTGTAGCGCGCACATTTCATATTAAAGCACAAATAAAACCACAAACATGCATGTCAGTTCTGCGTTCAGCAAGTTTAGCAGTGGCAGCTCTTAAAATAATAGTTAAATAACCTAATAACTCCGCTGTTTTGATGTCTATTAGAAAAAAAAGAGAGAGAAAAAAAGAGAAAATCAATATTTTTTGTAGCTTTAGGGATTCATTTATATGGAATTTAGTATTTAGTGTTTGATAAGTGTTCATACATTTCTGAATATTTCCTAATTGCTGAAGGGCACAGGCAAATACTGGGTTTAAGTGAAATTTGTTTACGTTTACTCAAAATAGCCTAGATGATATAAAAAAAAAAAAAAAAAATCTAATAAAGGTTAAAATTGATAGATCTCAATCGTACTGTCTTGTTAAATGTTATAGTAAATGGCTAAATATTTCCTAGAGACATCTGACATCCCTTAAATATGAAGACTGAATGTGAAATTATTGCTATATAAAATTCCATAACTTGTATAATTGGCTATAAATTCAAGGATATTGCTGCTTTAATGTTTAGCTAATTTTTGTTAGCCTAGCATACAGACTGTTTTCCTTTTTTTTTTCTTTTTTTTTTTCTAAACAAGCAGCTTGACTGTAGTTGAACCATGTTAAATTATTAATAGCTTGTAACTTGGCAAGCTACCGTTTCAAAGTAGCTTCTCCAGCACTGAAAGAGAGTGGATGAACGATGTTCTGTTGAGACAGTGGAAACACTTACTGCAGAGTCAGATCACAATTTTGGAACAGCTCAGGTTGAGCCAAGATAACAAGTGTTCACTTTCCCACATCACCTACACAGGAAGTGGAAAGACATGCATGTGTGTGCAGGGTAAGCAGGGGTCAGGTGAGGGGGCTGAAATATGGCTGCCTACCATGAGCTGGAAGCTAAGTTGAACAGGCACAGGTGTTGGGGCTGTGGCCAATAGGGAGGAGTAGAGCCGGTCCCCGAACCACTGACAAACACGCTGGCAGAGAAAGAGAAAGAGAGAGGAGAGAGAGAGAGAGCGTCCACAGCTTTCTGGCAGGAACATCTCTCATTCTCTCACTCCATCGTCTCCTCATTGCGTCTGTCTCTTGGCCCCCTCCACTTTCTCTTCTGTCTCTCCACAGCAATGCAACAATTAACCAGGCAGCATCTGGTGTAGCAGAGGTAGATTCAGTTTCTCTCAAACAAATCTGAGAGTGACTCTAGCAACCCCTCTCTCTCTGGCTATCGGAGTGTAAATGGTATTACTTGGCATGAGAGTTGATTTCGAGCAATGCTGTATTTTGAGAACGTCCTCGTTATTTTGTTGGCACTGGCTTGATGTATTTGGAGCGGACAATAGGAGGATGCATTTGCCAATGTCCTTCTGTATAATGCTGCTGAATTCAAGTTTGGCTTCAGCAACCACTTATTTAAGTGGCAGGCATTTCTCTTTTTCTGTACATGTGTTTTTCCATACTAAAGCCTATTGTTCTTCTAGGATTATGTTATTTTAATATGATAATCCGTTATGTTTACGACCAACTTTGTTAGGAAATTTCATCATGACACTTAAATTCACACACATGGATTCTACTGGAGGTGATTTTGACTCAGCATATTGACCTAATCTTCATATTGTGATTTAGTTCACCAAAAATATTTGTTTACAACAATATCAGAAAACCAAGGTAAAATTGTTTAATTTGTACTTGTATATTATAATTATCGCTCATGCAGACTGACAGACTGGTTTTCTTATACTAATTTATTTATTTATTTTTCATATAGCTTCATGAGGCTTGGAATACAGTGCAAGAGTTGTATGGACCAATTTAGTTTTTTATATTTCTATGGCATTTTGGAGCTTGACAGTCCCCTATGGAGGGATTTTTAGGTCAAATTATAAACGAAAAGTCTAAAACTAAAAGTCTTAAACCAAAACTAAAAATCTAAATTTGAAACTTAAAGTCCAAGTCGAAAATTTATTTGGTATTTAGGATTGGGCATTTGGTATTTAGGATAGGGCATTTTGTATTTAGGATTGGGCATTTTCTATTTAGGGTTGGGCATTTGGTCATTTAGCCATTTAGGATTTAGGATTGGGCATTTGGGGATTTAGGATTGGGAATTTGGTATTTAGGATTGGGCATTTAATCATTTAGCCATTTAGGATTGAGGATTGGGGATTTGGGGATTTAGGATTGGGCATTTGAGGATTGAGGATTGGGGAGTGTATGCAAATTAGGAGGCGTGGCCCAAATACTGGAGGCTGGGTTTGAAATGGCTGGTGCGCAGAGGCACCTTATGGACAGCAGAGGGAGCTCCCAGTGCTAAGGAACACACTGTAATGAAACCAAACGGAGCAAGTGAGCGGCTTGAGCTAGGACTGTGTGATAACTTCAACTTAATGACAGCTTTGTAACATTTGTGGCCTCAAACACAAAGTCACCAGTGAAAGGAGTGCTATCGTTCTGACGACGAAAAAGCAGCAGACAGACAGTGCAGCAGGTAAGATGCTAACATTAGCTACTAGTTATATAAGCTGATATTGCTAACATGCTTTAATAGGGTATTATTATATTGGGACATGCTGCCTTCTTTTTTAAACTGCGCTTAACCCCTCTGACATTAGTAGATACACTCCTTTCACATTGCCACTAGATGGTCTTGTTTATGTTTTTTTCTTTTTTTTTTTTTTTGCTATATAGTATTTTATTAAGATTGTAAGAGAAAAGAAATTAGGCTTGTTCGACTTAAACCGGCGCTGCACACTGCAAGACCGATCGGTTTATGACATCAAAGTACTGCGAGAGCGATTCAAAAGCATAAGGAGCATCTACTCTCTTTGATGTCATATGTCGTGTGTGTATGTATGTATGTGTGTATATGTATATATAACACAACTCATAAAAAAAAAAAAAAAAAAAAAACAAGGTTAGGAAACAGTAAAGGCAGCATGAAGGCCAGTGACGATGTAACAGCAGGGTTTTTGTGCAATGTAAAAAGGACCGCAATATATTGTTATATTATACTCTGACATCGTCTTAACGTGTTTATGTGGTGACTTTGCTGCTTCCAGCTGATATTCTGCTAGTCACTTGCAGTCCGTGCCATTGGGTCACTAACATATTGTCTTGTGTGGAAAGGTTTAACCATCACAGCTAACACTGTAGTTCAGTGTTGTGCTACTCACCTGAAGTCAAACAGGACCAAAGAACTAGAGGGGACTGTTGAACCGTTAAGGCCATGTTTCAGTAACTTTTCTTATAACAATATATAACCCAACCACTGACTTGTCATGATTCTTGCAGATGTTTCACCTGGACATGAAGGACCACTTGTTGTCACAGCTTTGGGTCAGAGATTTGCTGCAGTGTTTCCAGAAGTGCTCACTAGGTCACAGCCAAGCTACGGCTCATTCTGTAAAAACACCACTAGACTCCAGACTTTTTCACTCACTCAGACACATTGGCACTTTATTCTCAAGTATTGTAGTTTATTTTCTCCTCTTAGTTCTTATATATATGACCTTGTAATGATTTTAACTTCATATTCATCGGGAAGGAGGAGGCGGGAACCGGCGCACAATCAAAACATTTTAATAATTCAAAAATAAACACAAAACAGCACATCAGCTCCTCACGGACGACTGGTGCGCACAAAATAAAAAGCAAACATAAAATAATGTCCCAGGCCTGGTCCTCTCTCGTCCTTCACTATAGTCGCTCCAGTTTTATATCCTTCCATCTCCTACGTGGGACTCGATACCGGCGGTGGGGCCGCAGGTGTAGCTCATCTCCAATCACTACACCTGGCCTCACTCCTGTTCCCCACGCCTCTCGGCCCCGCCCCACTCGCCACAGACATATAATTACATTAATTTATTTTGTTTGTTATATCTTTAAATTACCTTCTGTACTTTTCTGTTCTCCCTGTAATTATTGTTGTGGTGCCTGATTTCCCCCATAAAAATCTTGACTAGTAACTAACACTTTATTGTCTTTCTTAGTAGTGTAGTAAAGCAAAATACAGGCATGTTACAGTTAATTAATCTCAATCAAGGACTTCCCTTTTTATCAAAAATGTTCGGTGTCTTGTCTTCTGTGAGCATATATATATGCATTTTGTCAGGAGAGGACTACAAGGAGAAGGGTAGTTTGTCAAAGACAAAGTCTTCCGGTCTGTTGGGGAGCTGAATTACTGTAGTTGTGCTGTATCTTGGACATGCCCTGGTTCTCCTTAAAATAATCTAGACAATACTTCCACAGTTTCACAATAAAGTTGAACACCGTAGTCACGTTGCTCTGTGCTTGGTTGAGGTAAAAGGGCAAAGTCTGCTTCAGTAAGCTGCCTTGGAAGCTCAGTCTCTGGAATGTCAAGATGAGTGTCCACCCCTGCTGCACTTGGTCCACTCCAGTCAGTCCCATATTCTTCACTTCATTTACAAGGTCATATATATAAGAACTAAGAGGAGAAAATAAACTACAATACTTGAGAATAAAGTGCCAATGTGTCTGAGTGAGTGAAAAAGTCTGGAGTCTAGTGGTGTTTTTACAGAATGAGCCGTAGCTTGGCTGTGACCTAGTGAGCACTTCTGGAAACACTGCAGCAAATCTCTGACCCAAAGCTGTGACAACAAGTGGTCCTTCATGTCCAGGTGAAACATCTGCAAGAATCATGACAAGTCAGTGGTTGGGTTATATATTGTTATAAGAAAAGTTACTGAAACATGGCCTTAACGGTTCAACAGTCCCCTCTAGTTCTTTGGTCCTGTTTGACTTCAGGTGAGTAGCACAACACTGAACTACAGTGTTAGCTGTGATGGTTAAACCTTTCCACACAAGACAATATGTTAGTGACCCAATGGCACGGACTGCAAGTGACTAGCAGAATATCAGCTGGAAGCAGCAAAGTCACCACATAAACACGTTAAGACGATGTCAGAGTATAATATAACAATATATTGCGGTCCTTTTTACATTGCACAAAAACCCTGCTGTTACATCGTCACTGGCCTTCATGCTGCCTTTACTGTTTCCTAACCTTGTTTTTTTTTTTTTTTTTATGAGTTGTGTTATATATACATATACACACATACATACATACACACACGACATATGACATCAAAGAGAGTAGATGCTCCTTATGCTTTTGAATCGCTCTCGCAGTACTTTGATGTCATAAACCGATCGGTCTTGCAGTGTGCAGCGCCGGTTTAAGTCGAACAAGCCTAATTTCTTTTCTCTTACAATCTTAATAAAATACTATATAGCAAAAAAAAAAAAAAAGAAAAAAACATAAACAAGACCATCTAGTGGCAATGTGAAAGGAGTGTATCTACTAATGTCAGAGGGGTTAAGCGCAGTTTAAAAAAGAAGGCAGCATGTCCCAATATAATAATACCCTATTAAAGCATGTTAGCAATATCAGCTTATATAACTAGTAGCTAATGTTAGCATCTTACCTGCTGCACTGTCTGTCTGCTGCTTTTTCGTCGTCAGAACGATAGCACTCCTTTCACTGGTGACTTTGTGTTTGAGGCCACAAATGTTACAAAGCTGTCATTAAGTTGAAATTATCACACAGTCCTAGCTCAAGCCGCTCACTTGCTCCGTTTGGTTTCATTACAGTGTGTTCCTTAGCACTGGGAGCTCCCTCTGCTGTCCATAAGGTGCCTCTGCGCACCAGCCATTTCAAACCCAGCCTCCAGTATTTGGGCCACGCCTCCTAATTTGCATACACTCCCCAATCCTCAATCCTCAAATGCCCAATCCTAAATCCCCAAATCCCCAATCCTCAATCCTAAATGGCTAAATGATTAAATGCCCAATCCTAAATACCAAATTTCCAATCCTAAATACCAATTTCCTAATCCTAAATCCCCAAATGCCCAATCCTAAATCCTAAATGGCTAAATGACCAAATGCCCAACCCTAAATAGAAAATGCCCAATCCTAAATACAAAATGCCCTATCCTAAATACCAAATGCCCAATCCTAAATACCAAATAAATTTTCGACTTGGACTTTAAGTTTCAAATTTAGATTTTTAGTTTTGGTTTAAGACTTTTAGTTTTAGACTTTTCGTTTATAATTTGACCCAAAAATCCCTCCATAGTCCCCCTCCTCATGTTCTTTCATTGTTCTGAAAAGATTGCCCAGGATAGTCTTCATAAATACACCTTCTGACTTCATGAGGCTGACATGAGGCGAGTAAGTAATGACAGAATTTTCAATTTTGGTTAAAATATTCCTTAACAAGGAGGATAATAACAGACACCTCTTTATGTACCAGTTATACACCCTTAACTCTGATTCAACCTTAACAACAAGAACATTTCACCATTAACTAGAATCCTACCACACATCACCCTTAATTGCAAGAACGGCAACAACTCATCCTGCTTAACTAGAAGAATACACATCACCCTTAACAATATAAAACTTATCATCGCTCTTAAATAGGAAAGCGCTAACACTTCACACTTAGCTTGGAGAACATCACAGACAATCCATAGAAAAATATCTGCACAACTTAGACATAAAAAAAAAAAAAAAAAAAAAAAAAAAAAATACATTTGTTTTTCTGGCAAGAGTAACTTGAGCTAATGCTAAAAGACTAAAATCCTTCCCTTCTTGTCATTTATTTGTTTGTGGGCATCTCTGGGGTCTGCTGAAAAGCACACCTGATCCCAAGAGGCCCAGAGAATTGAAACATTGAATCAGTGATTGTTTAACAGCAGACAAGTATTAAGATTAAAGAATTAAAATCTTATCCGTAACAAAATAAAAGGAATAAATAAGCCTCGCTAACACTCACATGCACTGACGACCTTGTTCCTCCAAACCTGGAGTCTTCCAGTTGACCCCCGAGTAACACATTTAGAGACTGACCTAGTGTTAACAGCCAAAAGGACTCTTTCCAGGCTTTTTGCACCTCTTCACACCCTCTCCTTTTCCTTCTCCCATGAGACCCAAGAACAGAAACCTAGTTTAGCGTTTTAATAGTTTTCCACGCCATGCAGCTCCAAAGGTCAGGAGAAGGACATCAGCAGTGCGGCCGGGTTCCTTTTAAAAGCAGGGCTAAAACAGTACAGCGCAAGGCACACTTAGATCAACTAAACATGAAAAGCGCAATCCCTTCCAATGGGTCCCGCACCTAATTACGACACGTGCCCTGGTTCCCTCCGTAAATTGTCCTCTGAAGTGGGCGTCTGGCGTCATGGAGAGTGGTTTTATTGTGCTTGTTAGATAAGAGGCTGGTGATACTGTGGCTGTGGTGTTGTAATGGGCCTTGATTAGCTACAAAAATAGATTTGTGTGACTGCCGTGTAGCTGGATACATCACTGAGACAAAATTAACATTAGTGTCAATTAAATTTTAATCAGAGCAATATGCTGCAGATGGGAATGAGACAAGGAGCGTACATTAAAACAACGAGCTATGTGATGAGATGGTTGGTTCATTCTCACAGTCGCTTAGGAGAAATTTCCTATGCTTTACCAAAGCCTAGACTCATTCCTTCTTCTAGCTGCATCCTCTTAGCCTCTGCGTTTCCAATTTCCCATCTATTTTCTACCCTCCGTCTTGCTCTTGATTTCTTTTCTCAGTTTTTCTTTGCTCCAACTCACCAGGTTCACCCTCGATAGTCTCCTCAACACTCATACTGCTTAATCTTCATGGAACATAAATCGACTTCATTTCTTATAGTCTCCATCCTCTGCTAAAAAAAAGAAAAGAAAATAAAAACAAGTCATGCCAACCTTAAGCCACAAGAAACAGAAACAGGTCTTTACGAATTGAGCCATTGAATGAATATATATATATATATATATATATATATATATATATATATATATATATATATATATATATATATATATATATATATATATATATATATATTTTTTAAGACTTGAGCAATGAACATTTTGTCAAAACCACTAGTAAATTATGGTATTTTGTTTAGTTATCTAATCTTCTTTTTCTTTAGAATCATGAGAGAATCATGATCTCCAATATATATATTCAAGTATTAAAGTCTGCTTTATTGTCAATTTCCACATGTACAGTACATACACACAGATAATCAAAATTGTGTTACTCTCAGACCCGCGGTGCATACAGATAACATTAACATGAAAGACTAAAAATCTAGATCAAATATAAAATGTAGATACAACTATACAATAAGGGAATGTAAATAAATAAATAAATAAAAGCATATAATAAAATTAAAAATAGTTAAATAAAGCAGCCCAAGGCAAATGACAGATATAGTGCAAATCAATGAAGTGAACAACTGTGCAGACAAAAGATTTTTAGTGCAAAAAAATCCCTTATTAAAAATCCCTTATTAAGTCTGATTAAAGTGACAAGTGACAAAGGGCTCAAGAGCAGTTATTTTATTTAACTGACTGATGAGGTAGTGGAATGGCGTCAGTTCCATGCTGAATGGGGTAGTGAGCAGACCAATGCTGCACAAAGTGACTAGTGCATGCCATCATATTATTAGGGGGGTGGGTGTGGGGTTTCATAGTTCAGTGGTGCCTGGGTCAGAAGAAGGACGGGGTGGCAAGTTCGGGAGGGTTTTCAGCTTCCTGGTAGCCTGATGGATGAATATGAATGTTGCTAATGAGACCCACCACAGTCATGTCATCTGCAAACTTAATAAAGAGGTTGGAGTTTTGTGATGGTGTGCAGTCATGGGTCAGCAGAGTGAAGAGGAGGGGGCTCAGCACACATCCTTGGGGCCCCCAGTGTTCAGTGTGATGGTGCTGGATGTGTTGATGCTGACCCGTACTGCCTGAGGTCTTCCAGTCAGAAAGTCCAACAGCCAGTTGCACCGCAAAGTGTTGAGTCCCAGCTGAATCAGTTTGTAAATGAGCTGTTGAGGGATGATTGTGTTGAATGCTGAACTGATTCTGCTGCATGTGTGTGTATATATATATATATATATATGTATATATACATACACACACACACACACGCAGCACTAGTTTACCTGTTGTTACATGCCTTTAGTGTGAGAGACCCGGGTTCGAATCCACTGTGAGACACCAATGTGTCCCTGAGCAAGACACTTAACCCCTAGTTGCTACGGAGGCGTGCAACCTCTGACATATATAGCAATTGTAAGTCGCTTTGGATAAATGCGTCAGCTAAATGAATAATGTAATGTACAAGTTGATTTCAAAATGCACCTAAATATTTGGCATTTTGTGATTTTCAGTTGAATAAAAGACTATTTTTCCCAATATATTTCTTCATCGAGGATTTCTTCAAAAAAAGTAAAAAAAATCTCATCTCGTCTCGTTCTCATGAACCCAGTCTTGTATCTCGTCTCGTCTCGTGGGATAAGTGTCTCGTCACACCCCTACCACCTACACTTGTCTACAACAGTTGAAAGAGTATGCTTGCTTGCTGCTTTAACATTGCTCATGTATTTAGATTAATAATGTATTAAATGTTACATAACATGAAGCTGTTTTTGCACTGATGCCAGATGTATAATTAATTTGCTGTGAATATTATTCTTTGACTTACACATATAAATTTGAAAAAATAAAAATAAAATGATAATAATTAAAAATTAATACATGTATAATTTCACCATAGATGAGATCACAGTAGCTATTACTACATTGTTTTTTATTATATAAAACAATTTAGGAGTTACATTTTCTGCAAACATAGCTATCATGACTAATAAAACTAATACTTCCGATCTTTGATTATGATTGGCTGAGCCATGTTTGACGCTTATGCTAAATACTCAGTGATATTAATAAGCACATACCTGTGACTTCAATACTGTGCCACAGTGTGTTGCTTTACTCATATTCATTATTGTTTTGCATTGTATAAATAAAGTTAGTTATTATTTAATCAAAATAACCCAAGTGCAGTTTGATTGATATTAATTGGCATGCAGGATAAATAATAATAAAATAATAATAATAAAATTATATATATATATATATATATATATATATAATTTTGAACATTTTATTGGTTTAACGGTTTTTGAAAATGAACGCTTCAAACATTATTGGGACATATAAAGGGATAACTGATATTTATGTACATTTTATGTAAGTATTCTGCTATATTTTCATCTTATTTTTTGACAGTATAAATATCACCAACCACTCTAGACTGTATATTTTTTGCTCAGTTTTGGCCTCTTAATAAAACTGGTGTATATTTTTTTTTTCTCTTAAAGCTCTATATTGTCCTATATTGCCCTATATAAGCCACAAAAGACTGATGTATCAAAATATATGCTCCTCAAAAAAAAAAAAAAAAAAAAAAACCCATAGGCAAACCTTTTCTAGATTTTTTGAAGATTGTCTAAAAGCTAAATAAACCATTTGATTTCATTTTGATTTTGATTTTTCACACTACTATTTCCTATGTAAGGTGTAACAGGGTTAATATACTGTACAGTTAGCGAATGTTGTATAAAATGGACTTCAAACTACATCAAGCATAATAGCGACAATGGCGATTCAAACCACTCCTTCTCACCCACATATAGATACTCCACGTCTCTATAGCTCTCAAACACACTGGTTCTCTACCATGTGACCATCTCGTCATAAAATCACTTGCCAGCTCTTGGCTTTTCTCCTTGTATGGCCCATTTTTTCTTGCCTCTTACAATTCTATGCCTCTTCTTCTCTTTCACAATCACTCTCCTCACATCTACCCCCGCCTTCAAAACACTTTTCCCCTCACAAATCTCTCTCAGATTCGCTGGCCCTCCATCTCCTCTCTCTCTCTCAGGTGAACAGGTATAGGGTTTTTGAAATGAGATGATACAAATGATTTTTATAGGCTTGCCGTGGTGCTTGAGGAGCCTAAGCTGAGGCCATCACCGGGCCCATTGTCTGCACGCGTGCAATTCTTAATGTGCTCCATTTGATTTAATGTCTATGATAGGTAGGATGAGGAGAAACTAGGTCACAAGTGTCCTTACTTTTTTAAATAATAAGGCGAGACTAGAGAGCGTGTGTGCGTGTCTAAGTGCGTAGAAGAAAAGGCTACAAAAAAAGAATGAGGTGGGAGGGAATCTAATTCAGAGAGAGAAATGGCATTTACAGGGCAAGCGAGAACCGAGCGAGTATTGGAGGAAGAAGAAGACGAAGAAACGGCAGGAGTGGGTGATAGCGCTGGCAGCTAATGAGAGAATGAGTTTGTGACTGCCTTTCAGCGCCCGTGGTGACACTCTTCTGATAGGCAGAACAAGTGAAAAAGAGAAAGAGCGTATTTACATTGCTAAAGCTCAGCATATTCTTTTTCTCCTCCCTCCCATGCTCCTCAAGCCATATCTGCAACAAGCCCCACTGCTGATTGCTCTTGGCCGTTTCTCCATGCTTGTTCCACTTTCAGAAAGTTTGCGCTCTCTCTCTGCCTCGATGAGGGTAAATTGCTGGAGCTCTTGATTGCGAGATGCTAGTTAGCTTTTAGCTGAGAGAACCTCACAGTGTTATGGACTTTGTTGGCATGATTGCATTGAGGGGGCTCTGACAGAGATGCTTTATTGGCCACTTGGGTTGGATTCTCAAGGAGAGTGGTTTAAACTTCACTATGTGATTGCCTCAGCATCTAATGTGCTGTAAAACTTCTCTGACCTGAGCTATTTCTGCAGTAGTCTCACGTAGCCGGACCATTTGCTAAACCGCATAAAGCCCATATTACACCTCATTCTGGCAAAGAACCACTATAGATGCAAACCAACCGACTACGAATTATACCACAGTTACAGCCCAACTTGAAAAAGTGTAAAAAAAATATAATTAACTGACAATTTTGATTTCATGGTGACTTTAACTTTGAAAACAATCGAAAATTCTGCTGTGCGCTAAGACGTCTTGTTAACTTACTACTCGCTGCCAAATCAATCTTGAACATCTTTCAAAGATTCAGACTTCATTTAATTAGCATATTAGCATAATATAAGCTGAACACAATTAATTCAAGAAAAACAGCAAGGATTTATCAACTTTCTTATTAGTGCTGGAATAACATTTCTATCAACCAAGTAGATTTTAAGGTTTTATAAGTCTCATTTACTATAATAGTATTATAATAATTATTATTACTATAATAAGGCTTACTATAATAAAATATTTAATCAACAAAAATAAATCAGTAATATCCAATATTGCTTATGGTTAGAACTACGGTGTTTTTTCTTTTTTCTTTTGACAGGAATGTTGCTTTAGGAACACTTTCTACTTGGCAAAACCACTGTCACTTTGTAATTCCCCAGTCAGCAGATATTCAGCATTGCTGAGATATAGTCGTAAATATGTGATCATGTACTCTTAGCACTAGTCATCTTTCAGCAGGCCACTCTGCTGTACTCCTGCTCACATTTCTTCACACTTGGGCTTTAATGAAACAGTCTGCTTGAAGCATGTGTGTGTTGGTGAGGAGTCTGTAATGATGCATTTTTGCCCTGAGTGCGTGTTTGATTGACAGATGGGTGTTTGGCCCAAAAACAAGCTGGAGTAATTAGCCTGGCACAAGAGCATCTGGTCCTGGAGTACACCTGCTCCTATTGTACAGTGAGTATCTGTGTATGTGGGCCATATTGTTATTCAAATCATACTGGCTAATAACGTTATGCTCCTAGCTCACTTAATTAATTGTTATAATGTACCAGTGCTTCATAATAATAATTTGCAATAGAGATGGGCCAAAAAAAAAAAAAGAAAAAAAAGGATGTTCACATGTAGAGCTAGTGTTTCATTCTTTTGATGAGCTGAATGCAAACACACACTTACTTTTTTATGTAGTTATCATCTCAACTGTTAAAGAGTTTAGAAAGTATATTGGTGATAAAACTGTCTTTATCATTATTATAAGAATAAGAAAAAAATACCTTCAGTATTCTTATCTTACAGCATATTTCTATTACTACTACTATCACTGCTACTACTACTAATAATAACTGTTATATTTCATAATAATATTATTATTAAGAACCAATACTTCATATATAAGAATACTCTAGATAAATGCCCTGTTTTATTTTAGTTATTACTATAATAACAACAACAATACTTATTATTAATAATGATATTAATATTAAGCAATACTAAAGAGGTAATACTGAAGATAAATGTCTTCATTTTAATAATAATAATAATAATAATTATTATTATTATTAGGATTATTATTATTTGTAGTAGTAATAGTAGTAAAAGCAGTAGAAGTATTAGTGTTGATAATATTAATATTAAGAGGTAATACTACAGAGATAAGAATACTGAAGATAAAGGTCTTCATTTTATTTTAAATATTACTATAATAATAATAATAATAATAATAATAATAATAATAATAATAATAATAATAATAATAATAATAATTATTATTATTTTTATTATTATTATAAAGACATATCTTACAATCATAATACTACCACTCTTAAAAACAATAATAATAATAACCGTAATGTAAATTTACTTTTTTAAATTTACAGTTTATTGATTGTTAATTTATATTGTCATCCCTCAAGAGAACACTCAACAACAGCAGACAATAGCATTGGCACAAAAGCACAGTAACAACCCAACCCATGGTGCGGAAACACACACATTGAGAATACTGGAGCGTGAAAATACATTTCAGCATGTGTTAACCTGGAGGCCTGTTTTTACCCAGGTGCAGTCTGCTTAACCTGTCTGTTTTAATTGTGATAAAAAGGAGATTGTGAATGTTAAATATTGACACGCTCAAACAAATGGCCACTAACACCTCGAAGCTATGTCTCTAAAACTAAAAAGCTAAAGAGCTTTTGATGTGTATTGTATGCGGATTAAGAATAATGCTCTATCATTATATTATTAAGCTGTTGTGTGTCAGACGTTTATGGGAATTTAACCAAATATTCTTATGTGATTGCATATGTGGGTACACTGTGACATGTTAATTGTAATATTGTCTAACAGACACAATATAGTGGGCTGAGAAAACGAAATGTAACAGAATACTTGCTGTATTTTTGTCTATTTGTCAGCGGCCTAGAATCTGGTGTCAGTTTGGTCCCCCTGGGTTGAGTCCCTCTATAATGCAAAATAATACAAGCTTTTAATGCCTGGTGCATTGAAAAGGTAAAATAGATAAAAAAAAAAAAATTGCATGGACTAACAAATGACTAGTCATGTAAGGGTACAATAAACGGTGTTAAAATGATGTAGAAATCACAGTGACTTTCAGTATGGCTTACGTGGAAGCTCATACTATCATTTAACAACTTCACAGATTAAAGGTTTGCAAATTATTGCTAAAAATCAATGTCTCTATAAAGCAAGCGAATGGAATGTTTACTTCCGGACCCCAACTGTTGGGCTTCTTTATGAGGAAACTGTTTTATTTCCACATTATTGACTTATAGGTCAGAACAAGCATAATAATGACAGAACTATTAAATGTCTCATTATCAACTGTTTACAGAGGGAATTAAACATGAAAGTCACCGGGTGTTTTACTGAACAAATAGACACAGACATACACAGCCCTTTAAAGATTGTGTTCTCTATGATTTCAGGTTAATCACTGTACAGAGAGGGATATTTTCTTTCTTTAAACGCAGAGGACCAAATCATGTGTGCTCACTACAACTGTATGTTTAGACCACTGATATATAGGCTTGCTGCAGAAGTGCTCAGTTATTCTGGTGAGGAGTATGGGACGTGCAGCTCAAAAACAAAAACAAAACAAGTCTGGTAGTTTTGCAACAATACTTAAATTGTGACCCTAGACCACAAAACCAGCCATAAGTCGCACAGCTATATTTGTAGCAATAGCCAATAATACACTTTATGGGTCAAAATGTTCTTTTACGCCCAAAATAATGATGATATTTCTTGCCATAGATATATCAAAACTTAATTTTTGATTCATAATAAGCATTGCTGAGAACTTCAACTTTAAAGGTGATTTTTCTCAATATTTGCTTTTTTTTTTTTGCCCCCCTCAGATTTCAGATATTCAAATAAATGCAACCTAACAAACAACCCAATCAATGGAAAGCTTATTTATTCAGCTAAAAATAAATAAATAAACAAATATCTAATACTAATGAGCTGCCAATTATTTACAGGCCAATAACTAATAAAAGGCAGATATTTAAATTCTATGGTATTTTGTCTAAATAAATTAAACTAAACTCCGAATTTCAAAGGCATCAAACTACATATCAGTTGATCACTGATATGGCAATGCATAGTGTTAAAAAGATTATCATTAACTTTTTTTATATTTAAATTAAAGTAAAATAAAATAATATTTAAATATTAAATGAAAACTTAAACTGAACAAGAATTACAATGTTACAAAACTGAAAAAGTACTCAGCACTTTCTGGACATTCTCCGTAAGGTTTATGGACATTATAATCCTAAAACAACACAATGCAATGCACAACTCAAAAAAGCGGTAAACACCTTCATATTAACACCGTACACTGGGCCCTATTTTATGTAATTAGAGTTTAGACATGCTGATTTGGCAACTAACTGAAATAATTTAAAGTTGAAGCACTAAAATTACTAACTGAATAAACATAGAAACTAAAACAGAAAAAAAAAAAAAAATTGCTAATATTTCAATAAAAACTAAGACAGTTTCTTTTCAACAAAATTCCACACAAAATGGAATTAAAATTAATTAGAAAATATATAAAGATACAAGCTAATTCAAAATATTAATAAAAGAAGCTTCGGCATCCCCACAGCCCTACAGAGCATAAGCGGTTTGGAGAATAAATGATTGGATGGATGGATGAACGAATGTATATAAATAATAACAACAATCACCCATCCATAATGTTAACGGAACACTTTGTCAAAGCCTCCTTGAGTCATATACATCATGTCACCTTCAGTCTACCTTAACACAAGTTTATTCACGTAAACAGACAGTAAAACAGAAGTAAAACCCAGTGAGGCTGCTAGTAGCCAAGCACCGTAGCTTAGCGTCACCTTTAGTTCTGTTAGCGTACCAGCACAGATGGCGGTACAGAGAGGAGGCCGCCACCTGCAACACTCACAAACACCAAACACACCTTTAATGCGTCGGCGGAACACTACAGATGGTGACAGGGAGAAGATCATAGCCCTCAAGCTGAGACAAGATGCCTGCCGGAGATCAGACGGCACTAATGTGACTCAGAGATGGTGATCAGTCAAGCACAGAAGCACACAAAAGACGCACACTTGAGATTAAGTTCAGTCAAGTGTTACGGGTATCGTTGACCATGCCGTGGTGGAACAGATCTCACAGTGGAGTTTTATCCTCTTCCACCCTGAGGACACACACACACACACACCGATATGACTTCTTAAACTGTGACTTCCATCTGTGATAATAGCTTAAAGGTAAGCTGAAGGTGATCTTTGACAAAAAGCAAACCTATCCATGCTCTGTCCATACACATGGCATTTTTCCCATTTCTGTTATTCTTGAAAAGCTTTTTACTCGTTGGTTGGCACGGTTCTGCCTTGCGTTAACGTTCATTGCCAGTACCCTTTCCTGGAGATTTACACAAATGCACTGACACTCACTTTTTCTCTCTGACACACGTTTTGCATACTGTAGCCTGGCGTAACACCGAAGTGCTTCTGACTGCATCAAAAGCATTCGGCGAAGCGTAAAGCCTTGACAGGGTAATACGACCTCTCTGCCTCTATTTAACCTCTAGAAACTAGGCTAAGCTACGTACAGTACCGCAGATCCTGTACATGTCAAACTTTATGCTTCCTTTCCACTATTGTCTGTTTGTTATCAAGTATATCACCAAATTACACACACAGAGTGCACACACAATTTATTAGTCTATTAAAACTCTAAATTCAAGGTATTCTAAATTGTAGATGGCAAAAATATGTCTGTATTCCTTTTATATTTGGATAATTTAATATAGTTAACTTAATCACACAAAAAGTGCAGTTTTTCTGCAGATATCAGCATGATAACAAATTTAAGGATAATTTTATACAATTTCAGTAAAGTTATCAATAAGTGACTTACATTTTTAACAATGTTGCTTGTTTTTTACTCAATTTTACCAATGAAAATAGTTCCAAATAAAGATCACAGCACTGCTTTGCATCTCTTAGCAATGGACAGCGTTTACTTATTGAATGAATCAGCTTTTCTGGGCAAATAAGTTGATTAAATTATTTATTTACTCATTAACACAGTCAAATGCTTTGTTCCTGAACGAATTAACCATTTGAATGAATCTGTTGAAGCTCAACGACTCACTCATAAACAGTTACTTGCTGTCACTTACTTTTAATTTCAAATATTTTTTTTCATGTTTTAAATCATTTCAAATCTCAGTATTTAACAATTTATGTTAAAAAAACAAAACATTATTTATCCATCTGTAACTGCAGTCTACATGCATCCATGTCCCCTTTGAGCTACATTAACCTGTTAACCAGACCCCCCATTTTGGGTCTCATAGCTGAAAGTGCTCTACTTAAATTAAAATTGCTACAGTTCCTTACTTCAGTGTGTAAATACATCTAATACATCTAATACTATTTCAGATGTAGATTCCAGAAAGGTTTATATATATATATATATATATATATATATATATATATATATATATATATATATATATATATATATATATATATATATATATATATATATATATATATATATATATATACACACACATATATATGTACATACACACATTTCCATTTTGCATATACTTCTACTTTTACTTTGAATACTTAAATATGTTTATAATAATAAGATTATTATTATTATTATTATTATTATTATTATTATTATATATATATATATATATATATATATATATATATATATATATATATATATATATATATATATATATATATATATATATATATATATATATATATATATTTTTTTTTTTTTAATAAATCATACTTTAAGACTTTTACTAAAGTAATGTTCTAAACGGTGACTTCTACCAAAGTAATTTTTTGGTAAGATATCTGTATTTTTACTTGAGTATGACTTTCAGGTACTTTATACACCACTGAGTTTAATACCACTGACATATACTTTAACACAGTATTCTTAAGTAGAAAGTGTTCTCACTATCCCAGGTTCATTGGAAAAAATGCATCTGCAGTGACATTTCTGCAAAATGACATTTTGTTGATTTTGCACATTTCACACTTTTAAAATGAAATGTCAAGTGAGTGGCACTAAAAGCACATTTAGTTTTATCCAAAACCTTTTATTGTTGTGCGAACGAATTCAATTTCCAGTGAGTGTTGGTAAAACGTTATACCACCGATGCTAAACCACTACCTTGAGCCTAACCAAAAGTGTTAACAAAAGCAAACATTAGGTACCAATGCATTTGCTGAAGCTAAGTATTTGAGCTCTTTTATCATGACTAGTGTTTCATGGGACTTGCACCTGAGAGCTCCACATTAAATTCAATGCAGCACCAGGTGAGCTACAGAGCAAATTTACTATGTTAGAAAAACCATATGGAGATGATTTTATGACATAAATGTCGAAGTAAACATTGTGATATATGTATGTATATATATATATATATATATATATATATATATGTATGTATGTATGTATGTATGTATGTATGTATGTATATATATATATATATATATATATATATATATATATATATATATATATATATATATATATATATATATATTTTACAAAATTTCAGGTGTTGCACTACACACTTGAGATAAAGGTTTCACAATGTGTCGTTTAAGCATTGATATCGCAATGTACGAATCCACGATAGTCACATCGCAGGATGTGCGATGTAGGCTGTCGTAGTTGATCCGTTATTCATTAACTGTATGGGCCAGCTGCTCCCCGGCCCTCGACGAATGTGATTCGCGGATTAATTGCACAGCTTAACCATCATAGAGTGAAAGTTTATCATTTGCATGTGTTTTTAAGTCCTGTCAGTTTAACAGAGAGAGAGAGAGAGCGCGAGAGAGAGATATAGCTAGAGAGAGAGAGCGCAAGAGAGAGAGCGCGAGAGACTCCGCTCCGCTCTCTCTCCGTCGTGCAAATTAATCAATTGACACAATGGTGTCGATGTTTAAATCATTTAAAATGAGAATGTGTGCGCATCCCATTTTTTGTTTGTAAGAAAAAAATAGATTAGATTTCATATCGTAATATATTGCAGAAAAATTAAATATCGCAATGTCATTTTCTCCCAATATCGTGCAGCCCTACTTGAGATATTATATATATATATATATATATATATATATATATATATATATATATATTTGTGGATGATATATACATACAGTAAGTGTGCAGAATGAGCAAAATATTAATAATTGAAACAATAAGAGTGATCATGAAAATTGCATGCTATATACTGCCCTGAATAAGCGATTTCACATAACAGATATTTATATACTCCACAGGACAAAATAGTAACTGAATTTACAAAAATGACCAAAACGGTGTGTAATTTTCTGGATGATCCATGACTATTTTTATATTTTGAGACAGTTGATCATGAGTTCGAGACATCTCTCATGAGACAAAGTTAATAATCACTAAAACAAAGAAAGGTTGCAGACAGGAGACCACCATGGTTATATACTGTAGGAAAGCAACTTTCTTGACCCAATTTGAAAGGGAGCCATGTCATTTCAAGGTAAGTTAATTTTTGCGGGCGGCTGTGTAATTAATTTTACAGAAAGACCTCACTTTTAGTGTCACACTTTCTGAAAATAGCTTGACGGCGTCATGCACTAATTGCGTATCAGTAGTGCCTACCTCTTTATTAAACTTCATATTCAATTACACATAAGTGATTATGGAAGCAAAATAATTAAAGGCATCATTTTATCATTTCATCTAAAGAATCATCCTCAATCCTTGACCTTATGGCTGAGTTCTCCCTACTTCAAAACAAATGAAGTGGCTGAGATAAAATCTACCTTGAAATTCACCTTGAGCAGTCAATCAGCAGGAAAAGTTCATAGGTTACCAGTGCATCACAAACAGAACAGGAGCCAATTACAACCCAGAGCCTCTCTGTTGACAAAAGAGCCCTCCAAACTGAGATGGAGTATAGATTTTTAATTTAAAACTGCAACATGGGGGTCAGAACACTCAAATTTCAATAGACAGAAAAGGGATGGGGCAAGAGAGAGCGTGCAGGAGTTAGGATATAGAGAAATTAGGTTGGAATAGAAAATTTATGAGGACTAATATGCTCTGTTGCTGAGTTAAATATGCATACTCACATGAAAATATTCATATTGAAATGCTTCTGTACAGTATACTGTAGGTTTTCTCTAAATGTTGCCTGTTCAAGCAGCCTCTGTCGCACAATTAACTATGTTCGTTTATTCTCACTTTGTAATTTACTCTGATTATAGTTGACCTTTGGAAATGACAATGTGAAATAATTCAGCATTGTGTTGTGTTGAATAAAAGACATCTCTGACAGAATAATATAGTGTTGTGTGTATTTATGCTGGCTTCCAGTTGTTCTTTCACTTTCTGTATTTAAAACATAAAATACATTATCAGACGTAACTGGCAAGTTAAAACCAAACATCAATTAAACATTATCTAAAGTGCATCCAACATCAATTTCTGACCTATATTAAATATTATATTATACATTATATTGAAGTAAATTTAACTATGTTTAGTAACACACATCCAAAATCGATACATAAGATTTGTGTGCAATTTAGCAGAGCTGACTGAAACATGCCTATCTAATGTATGGATAATCCAAGTGACTAGTCAGTCGCAAAGAAAGCCCTGTATAATAAAGGTCTACCAGACGTGCACCTTACAGACTGTTCTTTCTAGACGCAGCTTTCAACTTTCAACATTTAAAACACAATGCGTGTGTTTCAAGACACTAAAAAACATGACAATTATAACGTTGCAGACGGAATACAAAAGGCGGTTTAAAAACTAACAGCAGTTCTAATGAAAAGGATGGTTATTTGTATTCTGTACAGTAGAATTTAGCAGCATGTGTTGTTGCAAGATTCTTCCTAGGGCTGGGCAATTTTTCCGATTTTATCTATTAATTCAAATGTAATGTTTTGCCACTTATTTTATCTTATTAGAAATTGACAATTCACAAACTTTTGAATGATTAAATGTTAGAATTAGACACTTCAACAATATGCCAATAATATCAGTAAAGATAAAAGAACGAACCGAATGTGTGTTGGTGCACATTATTAACCGCTCATGTGTGACGCGATCATATCGCTAGGAGCTATTCTCACAGAATGCGTGTTTGTTTGACAAAGATGGGACATGGGCAGTGGAATAGGAAAAAATGCAAGAAGATGGGATTCAAACCTCTTTTAACTTAAGCACCTCGTTTAATGATTTTTCAGGCATGATACGCGACAAGACACAAGCGTTTAAAGTCAAACGCGTACATGATTACATAGAAAAAAACGATGAAAAAAGGAGAACGCATTTTCCTCATATTATTTCTGACCATATAGGCCTAATATGTGTATAAGACAAGTTTGTACAAGATGTAGTTGTAGTTCATGCATCTTTTCTGCAAAGACATTTATCAATGGGGGAAGTCGTTGCCTAATGGTTAGATAGTTTGACTTCTAATGCTAAGTTTGTGGGTTAGAGTCTCGGCCAGCAATACGACAACTGAGGTGCCCTTGAGCAAGGCACTAAGAGACTAAAGAAAACTTTTCTTTAACTAAAGAAAAATTTACTTGAATCACGTTGTAGTTACATTTTCAAGCTGACTAGTTAAAAACTGAGAATCGGTCAAACATTCTCAAACAAACAAAAGTGATTAAAAATTTTTGCCATATCGCCCAGAGATAACCTAGTGAAATGTTGTGTAAAATGGGACCCCCAGTTGCCAATCTTGCAAT
The DNA here is from genome assembly GCF_003368295.1 of Carassius auratus. NCBI lineage: Eukaryota > Metazoa > Chordata > Actinopteri > Cypriniformes > Cyprinidae > Carassius > Carassius auratus. The sequence goes on along the minus strand of NC_039268.1, from coordinate 11,317,669 downwards.
GTGCAAACCACAACAACTTCATGATACCTAAAACTAGGGGTGCACCAATCCGATTAGTATCAGCATCACTCTGATACTGCCACTTTCTGCTGGATCAGGGTATCTGTCAGACGAGGCAGATCCAAATCCGATATTGTGCGTATACTCTGTGTTATTGTTAAGCCCACAGAAGGCATAAAAACATTATAAAGCACCAGAAAGTTTCCATGCACTGTATTTCAAGTGTTCAGAGATGGTTCCATAGTTCTAATGCGAGGTACAGATGAATATTTAAGTTGTTTAAACTCTTCTCTCCACTGTAGGTGTCAGTCACCCTCCATTCAGCATTAAAGCTGCGTGTCGCATTCAGTTATGACAGTAAAAACAATGAAACTCTCTCTAGGATGATACAATGTTCGTATTATTATACTTGATCTATAGATAAACATAGGTGGTTTTGCCTGAATGAACTTTATCTTGCTGGAGTTTAGTGCTAATTATAAAGCATGTTACTTTCTACCGGGTGTCTGTTATAGATCACTACACTGGTAGAGTAGTAGTAGAGACACTGCACATCAATGTCCATTCCCTTTGTGCTTTGAACGTTTCTATGTGGAGCGCTACAATGTGACTCCGTGTTGCTTCAAGCGTCTCATTCTGCACACGGGATGCGCATAAGTTCTTTGTGCAATTCTGTATTGGAGCCTTTCATGTTATTATAATAATTTGGCTCAATGAAAGATTGCTAATAACCTTTCCTGTCCTGTCTTCTCTATCATATGTTGCTGCCTCATTACTGTGCTATACAAAATAAATGTATTTAATTTATTGCATTAATTTATGTTTCTTTCTAAATGTTTACATTTTATACAATTATTGACTTTTGCTGCTGAATTATCCACTAACCTATTTTATAATAATATTTTTCTCATAGATTATGATATATATATATATATATATATATATATATATATATATATATATATATATATATATATAATTATTTGATATTTTTCTTTATAATTCATCTCAGGTCGACACACACCCGAACTTATATAAAAAAATACAAAATAAAAAACTGTGCTGGTATCGGATCATTATCAGTATTATCCGATACTCAGAACTTTTGGTATCAAATCGGGATCGGTTCTGAAAAAATGGTAACGTGCCACCCCTACCTAAAACAGTCTTGTATTATGAAAGAAACAGAGCCTATATGTTTGTATAGTGTCCCTGACATAGCAGTACCACACATAATGCAACTCTTTATGATAAGACAACACATTACACGCATACGTATCTATGTAAAACATCACACTATAATTTCAGATGTGTCTTTTCTGGAGGTGTGACTGAACAAAATCTTCCGAGAATTATCTGGAACCTCTATATAAAAAAGGGCTTTTGTCACCAAATGTCACTTTGATGACACCGTAGCACTGGTGTTTTGACAGAGATGAATTTAGAGAGGCAATTTCTCTAAGAGAGAGTTTACTGTGCTATTGCTGCTGTTTTACATTTTCAGCTTGTTAAAACTCTCTCCAAGACGTTGCACCTCTAATTCATCATCTTTCTGAAAGTATTAGCATTTAAAAAATAAAAAAAATAAAATCATAACCATCCTGTCCCACCCAACTCGGCAGAACAGTCGGCCGTTCTGTGATAGATTTTGGTCACAGTTGTGAGTGTGTGTCAGTGTGAGAGAATAAGAAATAGCAAACGAGTGTGTGAAAGAGAGAGGTGAGAGTTTGACCTTTCTTGTTTGTGTACATGTCTGTGGCTGTTGTTGCCATCGAGGTGTTGCTAGGGGGCCATCTTGACAACTTCCTGTGATGCGCTGTAATCAGGCTGGCGGTCCCCCTCACACCTGATCTGAGTGTGTGTGGCCTGTCACCTAAATTTAGCTCGGTGACGTGTGAAAGTCCACACATGCACAAACGCACACACTCTCATCACAAATGCATAAATACCAGATAATACAAAACACACATGCACAAAAATAAACCTTCATCCGTTTCCATTTACAGTCACACACAAATGAAAACTCTGACAGGAAAGCCTAATAGACCATCAGACCTAATGCTGATTAAATACGCGTACCCTTATTTTTAACCTATCATATCTAATGACCCAAAAACCAAATATGCTCTCACACAGTCTCACAAACACCTATTAATTCAATGTGCAAGTGCTGAACAAACCACAGAGCCTGAGTACACACATAACCTCACTGAACATACACAGACTGTAATCCTTGTAAACATCGACAAGAGGATAGCTGTCACTTCCAAGCTTTCAGCAGTTCACTATGAGACAGGGCAAGCCTGAGGTGTAATACACTCTCCTTCTAACCTTACTGTCAACATTACAGCCTACACACACATGCTTGCACTAAAGAAAGGGGGGGGGGGGGAATTAACCATATTCTGTCAACTGCTCAACCTGGGTCTGACTCACAGAAAAAGCGGCAGCACACCTTTTCTTAAAGGGATAGTTTACCCAAAAATGTAATTTACTCACCCTCAATGTGCTTCAGACGTGTAGGAATTCTCCCATTGAACTCCCCACTGTTGGTAATCAAAGACTGGCATAGGAAAAGTAAAACTTCCATTGGAAAAAATAAAATAAAATAAAAAACTACACATGATCTGAGTGTGACAGTGTGTGGCCTGTCACCTAAATGTAGCCGAGTGACATGAAAGACAACACCTGCTCAAACACACACACACACACACACACACACACACTCATCACAAATGCGTAACACCAGACTTATTACAAAGGTGGCACCCTATCATTTTACCATATTTAACATCACAGAGCTCTTAAAAATAAACTGATTTTTCCAAATGTTTGTAAATGCAGACTGCATGGCTCAGTGTTTGATTTTATGCACCTGTGGCAATGGGTCTGATTTTAATAATTCAGAGAAAAATGTGTGTGTGAGTGTGTGTGTGTGTAGTACTCTCTCTCTCTGTATATATATTAGTGGTGAATGGTGACTGCGATTACCCTGATCTATACAGTAGGCCTATGTCTCTCTACATCAGCCAAAATATTTTTTATTCCCAGTGAATAGAAGTTAAAACTCCCACCCAGGTGACACTACTTCAGTAACAGATGATGCAAAACAGGCTACAAAAAACAATAATATCTTAGAAATATTGCCAAGTAGGCTAACCTTGCAAACAACAATAAAAATCAGAGGAGTTTAACTGTAAGTTACATGAGCATATGCAAAACAAAGGGAACAATAATATATTGTTCAAAACGTTCAGAGGATTTATGTTTCTTTATTTTCCTGATGTTTTTTATTATAACAAAATGTTATGTAGGCCAAAGTTTTATCAACTTTTTAACCAGCATGTTGAATAACATTTATCTTTAACATACATTGTCTATGACCAAAAATGTAACAAGATATTTTGAAAGTGGACTTATAAAATTTGCTTTGCTTGAGAAAACATAACAATACAGTTAGAGCATGATTTTTATTTTGATTTAGTCGAGTTAGTTTTGCATCAAACACAATGTGATTTTCGGCATGAGATCTGACAGCATTTTTCCGCTTGGGCGAGGGTTTCGCGGACAGCTTACCTTGCGCATGAAATAAGCCACAGGCCAGCAAACCAATGAGAATGTGCTACAATCCTGAAGAGTCATGGCGACAGAGCGGAGGCGAGAAAGCTGCGGAGAATCCGCTCATCTGGAAGCTTCCATAACTGCCAGATTTTCTGCTGTTTGGCAAATAAATCATTTTACATACTTATTATTAACTCTTTTAAGCTTTAAGACATATTTCAAATGACAAGGTATAAACTTATAATCATGTTTATATGAATTATCCCATGAACTTACTCTCTTGAATTGCCTGGTATGCGGAGCATTTGCAGTTTATATGGACTGAACGTTATATATTAGTGCTGGGCAATGTTTTTATTTAAAATTTTAATCGTGATTAATCACATTATTGTCTGCGATTGATCACAATTGATTGCATTATGCACAAAACTAATAATTCAAAAGTAGTGTATTATGCAGTTTTAGTAGGCCTACTGCTAAGTGTTATAACATTTGGTTTGTAAACACTTTAAACAAATAAGGTGTTTTTTATAGCATTATTCCTTTTACAATGTAGCAATTAAAATATATATTGTAGCCTAAATTTTTTTTATAGAAAATATATTATAGTTGGTTATAGAAAACCAAGTTATGCTCAGAGTCCAGAGCCTTGATCATAACATAACAGGCAACTTCATATTAGTGATCTGCATGATCGCAAGACCCATCGCGACAGAGTGCGGTGCAGGACAACACTTAATGGGAGGGTAGAGACCAGTGTATGCAGGATGTGGGAGAATAATTAGGGTGTGCTCACACTAGGCAATCTTAACCATGCCGGAGCACGTTTGACCCCCAAAGCCTGGTTTGACTAGTGTGATCATTAAGTTTAGCAGTCCATGGCTCAGTTGTAAGAGATATAAACCATTTCAAGGGATAGCGGTATAAGGAAGTGATGTCTTTGTTCCTTTGATGTTTCCGGTTAGTGTTTGGGGGCAGATGCTTGATGCACAGTGGGATATCGATAATTTATTTAATCCTGCTGTTTAAAATGTCAAAATTAAAATTAGATTTTTGTTGCTCAGTGGTTGCGTGCTCCTTCTGACCTGGAACTAGCATTAATTTATAAATAACTGGAAATTAAAGGGTTCAGATTTCCGAGAAACGCGCCCGGATTGCAGCAGTGAAGCGAGAAGCAGAATAACAACTCATAGCTCTTGGATCTACAGCACACAAACATTTAGATTCAGGTAAGGAAATTATGTTGTATTCCATTTGATTATTTGTATTTAGTTACGTTAAATTCAAGTATGACTCAAAATTGTTCTTTCCTCGTTGTTTACATATGTGCCTGGTGGTTTGATTCTTGTTTAGTGAAAAAGGCTAAGCTTTTATTTCCATTTTATTGCCAAGCGTTACGTGGGCTGTAATTAAAATCGAGTTCACATTAGCTGTCTAGCTATCTTGTCAGCAGATAAATGCAGTAACACATTATAGAAATGTATACTGTAAACATTTACAAAAACTAACAGTAAACATTTTATATCACTCATTATGCTTATCTAATGTTAATTCCAACACGTTCTGGTATATTAAACAATAGTAGTATTGTGTATGAATATTGTGCATTACATTAAATCATTGTTTTTCTACTTTTGTCTTTAGGAAAGCCATCATCTGTAATGTAAGACACCTAAGACATGCTGTAATATGCATGCATGTTCTATAAAGATGCAGTGTTATGTTTTTTGAAAAGCGCTGTACAAATAAATATGAAAATGAATATTTGTGTAGACATACACTGACCCAGCAATGCATATGTATTATCCTTTATAAACCTCCCCGGAAATCTTCGCAACAAACCAGACTTTGATATGCATTTACCACCATCTTGTGTACCATGCAGCATCAATCAGAGCCATTTTGAGACATCCGGAAGACTACTCTTAACGTTTTTCGTAAGTTTGCGCCTCATTCATATTTAAAAGGTAATGCCAATAACCGTTTACTTATTTATTTATTTACTTTTTACTTTTTCGCTAGACTTAAAAAGTACACAATTGTATTGACAGGTCTGAGATTTAAAAAATGGCGTCACCGGAAATGCTTGAGGACCAGACGTGTGCAGTAGACTTTGTTATTGTTTACGTCTTTGAAATGGTGTATTGATCAGTGCAAGTGAGTGCTAACAAGCCAGAGTGAAGATCTTCTGATAAGTGCTGCATATTTGTGTGAATATTTCTGAGTGGCAAAAGTGATAGATCTGTAAAGCAATATATTGTTAGAGGGAAGTGTGTTACCGCGTCCCATACAAGAGCCCTTCTCTGCTGTCTTCACGTGTTATCGGAAACTTCCTATTTCCAACTTATAAAGTCAAGATTATAATGAGCTCGTTGCATTCTTTTCTGTTAGAAAATAACAATGGACAATGGTTTGTGAATGCTGATGCTTAGCCTAACTAATTTGATTGGGAGCATCCCCTCGTGTGCTCATGATTTGTCTGTATTTATATTCAGAGCCAGTTTAGCTTCTCTCTACACTTATTATTTAATTTATTTTATTATTATTTTCTTTTCTTTTTTTACATGGTCTAGGTGTGTGACTAAATCTCCATAGTCTCATTGTGTCTCAACAGCCTCTATGCATCACCCCACAATAACTGCATTCCCAAGTGCTTTGCCGCTCTGCTGATAATATCTCAGTTGGTTTCTGAGTGCCTATATCCATTTGGAATCATCACACAATGTTTGGCTGGTATTTTCGCTATTATCAGGAGGTCACGGACTAGGAAAGTAGCATTTGTTCAACATTAGGAAAATGTTTGTTTTCTGATGTTGGAATAAAAAGTGTTTGTGCAGCTTCTTGAACACCCCCCTTGACAAATGACTCATCCATCAAAGCGAGGTAAACTGATTTGTTCATTTATGTTACTTCGCTGCCATGAGATCTTGATTGCTTCCCTGCATCATCTCTGCGCAGTTCTCACTACCGCCCACATGAAAAAATACTTTCAAATGTCAGGATGTTGAAATTCGAGTAAAAATGGAAGTGGCACAGCTAAATCTAGATACATCTGCAGCACCTGAGAATGAAAGATTGAAGATTAAAGGCGAACTCGCATCCTGTCCGGTCAGCATTCCAATCCTGCGCTTTTAAATCAAATTAATTCTGCTCTCATTTCTCTAACAAATTAAATAAGCACCCCCTGATTCCATAGTGCAGGTTTACTGCTAACTGTAGGCAAGAACATTTTCCCCTTGACATTATCCATATGATTGCAGTTCCCCAGGCCTTGAGTCTGCCCACGCTTTTACTGCTGCTCCAACCATGAGCCATCTGTGGAAAATTTGACTCGGTCCAATTGACCTGTTTGATTAATTGACTGTGTTCAATAAAAATCTATTTAATAAGACCATAATGGCTGCAACAGCCCCAATGAATTATTATGATTATGGTAAGATATATCTTGCACGTGTCCGTATTTGCAGAGATGGCTTTTTTCCCTTCTTACAGAAGATGATGGGATTTATTTCTAAGACATATTTCTTGTATATGATAACATGTGGTAGTAAAGGTCCATTCACACCAAGGACAATAAATACAGAAATCATTCGAAATGTAAAATAACAACTGAGCCCTCGCTACAAGTATAATAAAAGTAAAGTGAAACACTATCTTTGGAATCACTAACTTTTTTTCTTTTTTTTTTGATCATTGTCAACCAATCAGAGTCCACCCTGCATTAAAATGGCAGACGACAAAACTGCAGGGTCCTTAGAATAAACAGATTGATATTGGGGACTGGTGTGGAAGCAAATATTGTTATAGTTATTTTTACAGTTATCGTTTTTGGTGTGAACCGGCCTTGACTTGCTAACATCAGCTCCAGAAAAGCCAAATAAAACCATGACATCTAAAATTGTATCTATCTGCTCGCTTTTAATGTCACTTTTCTCTTACAAAAGCACTTACTTAAATGTAGTGACCTTGTCAGTGAATACTCGATTAGACAGTCATAACTTTAGTTTGAGTTTTGACCGAGCTCAAAAGCTATTCATTTTCATTTCACCCGCCACATATTTGGCCACTACCCAGACTAAAAATCCTGGGTTTACGTTTTCAACATGTCAAGACTGACTGTGATAATAAAGAAGCTGTAGCTTATTTTGTGCTAGCTGTACGGAGTCTTTTTAAATCAAATTTATTGTCTATCATCTTTTTGTGCCATGTGCTGCTGATTGGATCATCCATCGTCGACGTAGTTTACTTGGACACTTTGGCCTCACCCAATGCAAATGAGGAGAATATGTAAACCGATCACTGTAGCAGCTCAGTGCAAGCATAATTCATATTTCCTGCACTACGGTATAATATCAGGGAGAGATAGAAATATGGAGGGTCCATATGTACCGTCTGGTCTGCTTTGATCTAAACATCAGCAGTGGGTTACTGTAGCTTAATTTATCTTATTTATCATTTTATATATCTATTTATTGCTGATAAAGAAAGAAATTAATCAACTAATGCAAGAAAGGAGAATGAACACAGAACCTTTTAGCTGCTAATGCAGGACTTACATTTCTTGACGGATGAACGGATAAAGATAAATCGCTTGGTCCATGTATCCACTGAGTTAGGATAAAGAATTCTATTAAGACATAATAATAATAATAAAATGAGACCCCAGTTGAAGTATATAGTCTATAGTCCAATAATGTCTTATTTTGACTGATGGAAGCAAAAAGGTAGGCCAGAATGGATGGGTCATTCCAACAATATTTTCAGATCCCAATCATACGCTTCTTAATTAAATGCTTTAATATTGAAATCCAACTAGCTTTCTTTTATGACAATAATCACAATTAAGTGCATATATAAGATATTTATTGAAAATCATTTTACTACTTTGCTTCAGCAGGTGTCAACTTTTTTTTAGTACCACAATGATACTAAAATGACAGTTAAGAATTGTTCAACAAAAGTTTTTTTTAGTTTTTTTGGGAAACCCCAAATTATTATTTTGAGGTATTGCTTTGAGAATCTCCTTTTGAAGGCTTTATTTTTAAGTGTAGATAGATAGACAGACACACACACACATAAATATTTTCTTAAAACTACAACAGACCTTTAAAAGTTACAGATTTCAAACACTTCTGTACCTGTTATACTGTAACCGAAATGAACCCCCTACACTATTTTACAACTATAAAAATTTCACCAAACTATATTGTGCCTCTCTCCTCATTCCCAACTGTTGGCATTAACGGTGGAACTCGGAGCAGACGGGAATGTTTAAATGGCTGGAGGCAGGAGAGAGAGAAGCGCTTTGAACACTGGCGTAGGGTAATTCTGTAACGGTAATCTGTGGAGCGCAGATAGCGCATTTCGGATATGAGTGGAATATGAGAGTGATGATATCTCGGCCAGGCAGGCTCTGCAGCGCCGCTGATTATTAGCACTGATATGAATGTTGTTTGATTAGGCAAATATGGATTGCAGATGGCACGCATATGATACGGGGAGGCGTTGTCGACAACCGGTGTCTGGGCAATGGAGTGACATGGCGGTCTGTGCCCAATCATCCAGAACTTAAATTTAGCCTTGGTCTTTTTTCCCCGACTCACAGTGTCAACAAAAAGAAAATAGGACCTGATATGCAATGGCATAAACAAATAATAATAGTCAAAGAACAATTTTCCACATCAATAAAACGAAAGCGTTTTGTTTCTTTGCACATGAAGTGTTTTCTCTCTTTAAATGTAGAGGGAGGAGGGAAAAAGAAACTAGACGGTGATATGCAGTGAGAAAGCATAACTCCAAATCTCGGAATAGCTATGAGTTGTGATTGAGGGTCAATAGCATAGCACTGGGCTGATTCAAATTCATGTTAGGGAAAAGCTTCATATTTTCATTTCTGTAGCACATTTGAGACAAATCGCTCAATACCTGAAAGACAAGGAAATTTAAGCAATGTGTTTTCCTCTCATTCCACAGAGGTAATTTCTCATTTGTAATCCATTTTTCTCCCACGGCTCCATGGTCTCTGGGAGCACATATGGGCTGCGGAAAAGGGAAGACGCAGGGAGATGCATCATTTGACTTGGAAAAACAACAATCTTTGAAGTGGGCCGCATACACAAAAAGAGTGTCACTCTCTCATCTAATTGCAAATTCCAATTTTCTCGAAAAAGACAACCTCAAATATGTAAATCCTTGTTGAGGGTGCTTAGATGGATCCGATTATCTAGCCTTCCACTGCAAGGATGGAAGCCGGGCAGAGCTGCAAATCTTCTTTAAAGAGCTTTGATACAAAAACAAGTCCCTGCATGGCAGTCCACATTATCATTCACAAATGGAGTGGCTGTGTGAGGACCCGTTCAAAAATATGGAACATTAAGACAGACGATATGCATCCATTTGCATGCTCTACCATGATTAAAAATGAATAACAGCTCTTACAATTGATTAAGGGACAATGTGAATTAAGATCACATTAAGTTTATAACCCTAGCATGTGTGGCTTGTCTCTTGGCATGTTTGTTTGCTTGTCTCGTCTACGGCCATTAAAGCTGCATTCCCTGACAGGTCTAACAACTTCCGTGAATACAGTAGACTTAACAGTACACTTAAGTGTCAGTGCATTAGAGGCACATAACCTTTTTTGTTGCTGTTGCAAGAACTGTTAGACAAACTGAAACCTAATATTAAATTAATCTACTATGAAAAGTAAATAAAACATTTTGCCCAACTCAAAGGCCAGGACCATTTCAGCAATTGAAATCATACAACAAACGAATACCAGTTCAATAAATCAGTCTCTGAATATTACCTTTACATTTAGTCATTTGGCAGATGCTTTTATCCAAAGGGACTTACAATTGGGTAATACATAAAGTGATTCTTCTTAAAGACGCAAACAGACACAGGAAGTGCTCATGATACCAAGTTCCAGGTATTGTTCAAATAAGTATAAGAAAGAAAGGGAAGGAATAAGTAAAGATAATTATTATTAATATTATTTTTTTTTAGGATGAAGTATAATAGCATCGGAAGTGTTGCTACTTTACTACAATATAAATTTAATAAATATTAATTCAATAGTCGGTCTCTGAATAAGAAATTTTGCTTGACCAAGCCTCTTGTGGTCGACGAACAGTTAGTCGACTATTTGGGGGTAACCCTAAAACAAAAACGAAATAAAAGATTTAGTCCACAATTATCCAAACAAATGATTGTATTTATCCAACTCTATTGGATATTTATATTTATATATAATGTAAAATATTTAACTATTGGGATATGACTTAATATTTGGTAAAAGAGTTTGGTAAAACTCTCATGAAATGCAGATCTTTTTACTATTTATATTTATTTTCTACTGTATGTGTGAAAGGTTCTGCCTTTCTGTCATACCAACTAGAAGAAATAAAAAGAGAATCTGGACCCTATTCTTTCAAGAAGACCATTGCAAACATAACTGTCTGTAGTGATATGATACGATGCCCTTACCAGTCCGAAAGGCTCTTACAAACACACATTCATTTGGTCATAGATGGCTTACACTGAGAGGCACACGACCAAACCAGTGAAGACATTACTTAGGTGACTATCGTCAAATGAAGGATGGCAGTAAAGGAGCTCCCAGCAGACAAAAAAAAAAAAAAAAAAAAAAAAAAAACCCAAAAAAGAGAGAGAGCGAGCAAGGATAATTTTTCCCACTTGTAAGTGTGGATGAAATAGTCAGTGCCTCCAGCATGGCCCTCGGTGACCCATTCCAAACATCCACATTCCACACAGGTAATTTCCTGCTCTGTGTGAGTGAATGTGTGTTGAAAGAAAGACAAAGAAACAAAAGGGGAGAGCGAGATAGAAGGAGAGTCAGAAAGAAGACGACAGACACATGGAGAGAGAAAGTCAGGCACGAAGACAGAGATCTAAGAAAAGCCTGGTGTTGAAATGTTCCCCCTTTGGCAAAGTGACAAGCCTGTAATCAATATCGCAGCATTACAGAGGCTGACCCCTGGAGGACTGTGTGTAGTTCTGAGAGGAACCTGACAGTGATGAGAGGAGATATTAGCTCTGATGTCACACGAACATGAAATTATAAATTCCTCATTGCGCTCGCTTCAGCGGAGCTCAAGCTGACAGACAGGTTCCATGCTGCTCTCACTTGCAGCTTCACAACGGAAAGGCACTACACTCGATGGAATGGGATGGTTTGCGCTTCCTCTGCATGCTGGCAGCTCTCAGCGGAACGCTTAAAACACATAGCCCGGATGAAGACTCCATAGTGTAGCTAGAATCAGACCAACGTCTCTCTTAAAGTGATAAAGAGGTCAATGACTTACTTGTCTATAAACTGCTGCTTATGTACACTCACCTTTTTTTTTCTTCTTTCTTGTTGATACATGCTAAAAGGATTTTTTTTTCTCCATTATACATGCTATTTGTTGACAATAAAGCATAAAAAAATAATGAAATAAAACTGTTTTAAGCCTGTAAGAAACACTAGTCATCAGTGTTGTTATTAAATAAAAACCAAAATTATTAATACTGTTTTCAGTAATTGAAAAAGCTGAGATTAAAATAAAAATTAAAAAAAAATAATACATTATTTATGAGGCCTTGGCAACTAACTCAAATAAGTTTAAGATAAAGTACTGAAATTAATAAAACTAATACTGAAATAAAAATTGTTAATAAAAACAAAACATACAATGACAAAGGCACATAAAATTACTAAAACTAATTAAAATGACACTAGCGAGGTCTGATTCATTAACAAATCATACCCCTTTGAATGGGTCCATCAATTAGAGTATAAACAGATCACAAATTACATGCAAATAAGCTTTTAACCAATGACTCTTTTCTTTCTTGAAGGGTGTGATTCATCAAAGATGGACTTGAAACACTGACGAATAAACCTCAGAAGTTACAGGACAGCGTGTGCCCCCTTCAGATCCATCAGTTCATCTGTGTAAGGTACCATAATACAGCTGTTTTCATTCATTCTAATGCATCTGCAGTAGATGGCTTATTCCCCTTTTGGCATTCCATTTCTGACAAGGTTTCAACCAAATGTTTTTATAGGCATATGAGACACTTACTAGTCTGCAAGAGAGTCGGAGACAAAACACAGCCTTTTGTTCTCAGGTTTGTAGATGTGTGAGGGCGATAGGAGGATGCCGGAACGCTCGGAGAGAGATCGCTGATTCAGCTATATGAATAATGCATAGATGTCATTATCAGTGGAGTTGATTCAAAAGCTTAGCGTATTTACTCATTCACTGGATTCAAGGCCAGTTATCGAAGCCTCTGTCTATGTGTGTGTGTGTGTGTGCATGTGTGTGTTAAATATGAAGACAAACAGAGACTTCAGCTGATAATGAAATCATTGTGAGCCATAAACAGCACCAACACAGAGACTGTTAACTCTTAAAAGTGATGTAATGGGGTATTGAGTAAGCAATTATCTGCATTAATTCATTTGTGCGTTGACTGTTTGCATTTGCAGTCTTTTTAGCTAACCACATTCATCCTCACACTGTCAGAATAACTAAATATTCAGTCTGAATAAGAGAAGAGTAGAGCAGGGATAATTGTTATGCTCAACGTCAATATTATTAAACAAATACAAACACTGCTGTTTAAAAGTCTAATTATTTTTTTCAAAAGTGACAGTGATTAACACACCATATTATAATGATTTCTGAATGAACATGTGACACTGAAGACTACAAGTAATGGCTTCTGATAATTCAGCTTTACCATCACAAGAGTGCATTATGATTGAAAATTACAGTTAAAGTTATTTAAAATTGTAATGACATTTCATAATATCACTGTTTTAATGTGTTTTTGATCAAATAAACACAGCTTCGGTGAGTATAAGAGACTTAAAACAATTTCTAAACCTCAAATGAAAGGTAAACATTACAAATATCTATAGTATTATTATTATTTTTTTAATAGTGTACTTGTTGTTCATTAGATCTAAAATACTAATATATATATATATATATATATATATATATATATATATATATATATATATATATATATATATATATATATATATATACACACACACACACACACACACACACACACACACACACACACACACATGTATGGCAGTATTATTATCCAATATGTACTTGCAAATGTGTTTATCCAGAAACATTTTATTTTTAAGTTAAAACCCCCAAATGTTACAATTCCTTGGTATTATTAGATTATTATTTCTAACAGAAAGTACAGACAAAAACGTAGAGACTAGAATTAGCAACACAACCATTGGTTATATTGAAGGCATAAAGAGAATACATTAAATTATTAAATATATACCTTGGATAAAAGCGTCAGCCAAGTGCTTAAATGTAAAATTTTAATGTACAAATAATTCTGATCCTCTCTACGCTTCAAATAAGTTATGCTTGAAAATACAGATTGGTGAAAGTCACAGTCTACAGAGAAGAACAAATATCAGGCTTAAACCAAAGACATATATGAATAATAAAAGCAAACATGTCCACTCACACTCTTGTGTACATGCAGATGAACTCATCTACAGTATATCAAATGCGTAGCAAGATCTAGGCCACAAATCTCATATTCAGGATTGTTGGAGGCCAGGCATAATAATTTGGCCCTTGAAATCCAAATTGCTCAAAGCCTTTGGTCGTTACTTCCCTGTAATGTGCATTCCTTTACATGCCATGGACACTTCCATAGACCTGGCACAAGATATTAACACATTCATACAATGACATACATTCTCTCTCCTTGAATACTAAGAGCTTCTATGTGAGGTGCACAGTGATGCATGACTTTTGAAGGACAATCTGTAAGAATAACTAGTGTTCTAGCAATGCTCTTACGCTCTAAATTACATTGAAATAAAAGGAACATACCTACTTATAACTCTCACCTCCTGCTTCTAATGGGCACTTGGATCTGGAAAGTAAGGAAAGAAATATTCAACCCAGTAAAAAGAAAAAAACAAAAACAAAAAAACACATTTGTAGTAATATTAATTCAAGGCCCCGCTCATTCAAGTGCTCTTTAGTTTGTACAGCACCAATGCTCCAATGATCGTGTTATTTGTGGGATAAGACTAATTTTATCAGCAGAGTAGTGTGTCATTGGACAAAATTGTGCTATTCAAGATCATCGGATGACATAAAAAGCTTTAAATATACAAAACTCAGGTATTTTTAGCATAAATATGATCACACAGCAGCACATACTGTATATTATGTACAGTAGATGCACAACATGCTGTGTCAATTACTACATACTTTCAATGATTTGTTGACAACACAAGGTAAATTACAAACACATATGCAAATGAGTCGATGCATTAGTCTTCCACAAAAGGGCTCTACAAAGACTTTTTAAAGGCACTAGAAAGGTCTTCTCTACAAAAGCAGGCAGTCAGTTCTCACAATGATACAAAAACACTCAAAATTCAGCAGGCATTGTCATCTTCACCGATTGTCAGAAGCGCAAAGAGAAGGAAGATGAAGAAGAGCAGGATGAAAAAGAATGGCGCAGTTATCATTAAAGCGGAAGAAGACAGCCAAGAGACAGGCTGGGATGTAAAAGACAATGGGAATGATTCGAATGGACAGATGGAGTCCTTTAAAACATTCAAGCTCATGTATTGTTTAGAACATTTACTTTATAATGCACATTTTTGTGGACCTCAGATAATAGGGAATATATATATATATATATATATATATAGAGAGAGAGAGAGAGAGAGAGAGAGAGAGAGAGAGAGAGAGAGAGAGAGAGAGAGAGAGAGAGCGAGCAAAATATCATCATGGAACTGCCCTGACCTGATAATCGAACATTTTTGGCTATTGCTACCAATCCATGGTCCATGGTCACATGTGTGTGTGTCTTAAGCATTTTTACCTATTACATAATAAACACACACACACACGTACCCGTATATAATAAAATCAAAACATTAACTAATTAAATAATAATGATACACTTGAATTAAGAATAGGAGTAAAGAGGAAGAAAGAACTCGATGTGAATCTCTTTTGCTTCTGCAGTGTCCCTTAATCAAGATGGAATGTTCTAGGTCTTCATGCTTGCCTAGGAGCCAGCAGCCATTTCTCAATTAGTGACACTAAAGAGAGTGAAAGAGAAGAAGGACAGGGTCCGTAGAGGGACAAAAAGGCACCTGCAAGTTTAATAGGATTAGATTAGGAGACAGCAAGACACGAATCCCCAAATGTTCAAAGGCAGGGTTTCACAGAGTTGGAAAAGTGAGGACTACAGATTCAGAAATCGAGGTCAGGCTCCCAGAAAGAAGGGATGGAGATGTGAGAGAGTTTGCATCTGATGTGACCGTTTTAATGAGGCGTCTGGTTGGGAGCTGAAACCTAGTTGTTATGGGTACAAATTCATGAAGTGTACATTTAGGAAAGACTGCAACTATCATTGCTCATTTTGTGTAACAATGTATCTCTTCACCTGACACCAACTAGAACACTAAGACATTTGTGACCCTGTCCGTAAAATCCAGACTAAAGTTTCAATCTAAATATGAGATAAGCATCAAAGTTAGATTTTTTTTAACCATCAATTTCACTATGATTTCAATCTTTGACATGGCCTTACTCAGTCAGTATTAAAAATTATATTCTAACAAAAGGTTCTACAAATTAATATAAGATGATTATTTTTTTTTTTTGTAGTAAACAGTGTATTTAAAAAAGATCTGGGGGAGGGTTCATGGGAAGGGTCACATTTACATTTCAGATGTTCATTTCTAAAATTTCCAAAATGTTACCTATGAATTAAAGAATGAAAGGAGAGTACCACTTTTTTAAATAGCAAATGTACAGTTAGTAAAATACAAATTATAACATGACTAGAAGCTATTATAGCAAACACTGCACATTTATAGTGTTACCTGTAGGCTGCTATGCCTTTACTGCCAAATTACACAATTTCACTTTTTCTTAACTATTTTTAAAATGTATAAAACAAAACATTTTAAGAAAAGCTAGTGTCAGGGACAGACTACCAAAAATGGAGCATCTGGTCACCTTTTATAATATGGTAGCATTTGTAAGCTAGCCAGTGAAGACAAAAATTAAGTTAGCGTGTTAATTTGATTTCTGACATTACAGTATATCTATCGGTTTTAGACATCAGTTTTAGATTTTTTTTTCGCCTTGGTTTAGTGTTCTTGAAATGGGAAGGGCTTTTGAGCTCTGAAAGTAACAGTGCATCACAGTACAATGCATTTTTGATTTCAAAACATCAAGAAAAGTGTGATTGCTATTGATATGAAACTACTTTTAAATAGATACATTACTAGTCTTACTCTTAGAAACTGCACAGAAACAACTGTGTGGTGTATCAGACAAAATACAAAATTCACTTTTGTTCTGAAAAGAGTTCTGAAAGATAGATTTACAGCACTGAACCTTTCATCTTTTCACATGCTGGAACATACATTGTGCATGCTGACAAGAACTGCATCCACTTACAGTGCAAAATAACATAAGAACTTGTCCAGACACTGTGGTACATCCACTATTTTTACATTTAGATTTTTTTTTTTTCTCACCTCTGGATTTGCATTTACTCCTAATTAAGTGGGAGAAACACATTCATGACAACCACCCACTTACAGCACTTAAAATATGAATTTACACGCTGTGATCTCATAAAAGCAGATTTCAATTTGATTTGACATTCTTCTAAAATGATTTAAAAGCCAACAGATGTACATCTCAAATTAGAATAAGTGGGACATGCATATTAATAGAAAATAAGTAACACTTTCAGATAAAATACCTTTAAATTATCACAATATTCCCAACAAATCTGTAAGAATTACCATCAAGAGGGCACTGAGTACCAACAGCACACACAGATTCTGTTCCAAAGCTGCCTACAGCAGGTTTTCGCCATCACAGGTGCATTACCAATGTGGAGGCTGTTCCAAAACAGTATCTAACAAAATTCTGCTAGCTTCAAACCTTGATTTAGCCCAGGTTCTAAGGCAGTATCATGGTTATGTTTTGTAGATAAAGCAATGCCTGGATGGATCACTGGTCCACAACCCCTAACCTCATAGCAAGCTTTATGGGTGCAGTCCTGATCCAAAAACTACTCCAAAATAGTAGTTAAATCACACCTTATATGATAGGTCATTATGTCACCATACTTCAAAAATAAAGTAAAACCCAAATGCAGTTCTAAAAAAAAGAAAAGAAAAGAAAAAAAAAAAAAACTGCTGGCACAATATAAGGAAATCACACAAAGGTTAAAAATCTTTATAACTGAAAGTAGCTTCAGTCACACTTTATTGTAAGTTATTGTAAGATATTATTATCGCCATTAACAAACCAAAGACTACAACTGTTGCCTCAATATATATTTCTAATTTGCTGCTTATTATTAGTTAGTAAGGTGATTGCTAAATTTATGTATCTGGCAAGGATGTACAATATGGTCATGCAGAATATGTGATTTATAAAGTACAGTATTTTAATAATATATGTACTAATAAGCAACAAGAATTGGTCCCTATACTAAAGTGTTACAGAGTTTCTTATATATTAGACTGTAATACTGAAGTAATACAAAAATTCTGTACCTGGATTCAACTGTTTAAAAAAAAGTAGTGAATTCAGACATTAAGTGAGGTGCGTTATTGAATGAACACCCAATCGTAGGTGTGAGAGACTGAACGTAATCTTCCTTTTAGCTCACACTGCTTCCCTTCACGCCAGCATGGACTCGGGTCAAACTCCAAACAGACCCGTGGGCTGTACGCCCATCACAGGAGAATAGAACACAATCTCACCCAGTAATAGTGTCACCCTGCCTGCCTCAAGGGTGGCCATCTTAACCGCACCTCTCCTCACCCGACCTGAACAAATGCCAACCGCAATCACCACATGCACACACATCCACACAGAGAGAAAGAGAAAGACTCATATAAAAGAGATTTCCATTCTAATCTCCCATAGAAGCCCACGGGAGTTGCAGTCGGAAGGGTTTTTCCTTGGCTTTCTTTCAGGATTTATACATTTCTGTGATTTATGGATATTACATAGTATACAAGTAATATCAGAACTACTGCAGGAGAGGACAGATATCGGTCAGTGCCATGGTGTTACGTTTCGTTTCTTAATCTGTATTGATCCAAAATTCCAGCCCTTCAGATTTAATAGACAGCACAGAATCTTCTGGGTCTGGTCTGAGGCTCAGGAGAGAAAAAAATGCTAGAGATTTAGAGAGTGATATTGAAATATGAGTTAAATAAAATATATGTTACAGCACATTATAACCAAATTGATCCATTCTAGAATTTGCAGTTTGTGAAATATTCATCTTTGGTATGGTATTGGTATGGTATGTATACATATTTGGTATGTTAAATTGTTAAATTGGTATGTCATTCTTAATTCAGTAATAATTAATTCTTACTGAATTGCATTAATTCAGTAATTCTGCATGTAACTTTGTATTTCTTTCTAGTATGATTTAAGTGATGCTCATGCAAATGGCCAGCAACAAACCTTCTTATGGACATCCAAACGAAAGATTTTGTCCTAAATATTAAGTACATATACCGTATTTTTCAGACTATAAGTTGCACCTGAGTATAAGTCGCATCTGTCAAAAAATACTTCATGATGAGGAAAAAACATATACAAGTTGCACTGGACTATTAGTCACATTTATTTAGAACCAAGCACCAAGAGAAAACATTACCGTCTACAGCCGCGAGAGGGCACTCTATGTTTTCAGTGGTATGCTACAGGAGCACTGAGCAGCATAGAGCACCCTCTCGCGGCTGTAGACGGTAATGTTTTCTCTTGGTTCATTTCTCTCGGTTCAAGTCTCTTGGTTCATGTCAAATTAATTTTGATAAATAAGTCGCACCTGACTATAAGTAGCAGGACCAGCCAAACTGTGAAAAAAAAGTGTGACAAAGTCTGGAAAATACGGTACAGAACAGCCAAAATATTACATAACTGTATGACAACTTTTAAATCTTGATATAGGACATAACAAAATTATCTTGGATAACACTTTATTTCACAGTGTCCTTGTTATATAATTACACCTACTTATTATAGTAATGACTAGGGCTGTAGCTATCAAATATTTTAGTAATCGAGTATTCTACCAAAAATTCCATCGATTAATCGAGTAATTGGATAAAATGCGTTTTTGCTTGATTAAAGTGCAATATTAATTATGAAAGAGAAAATTAGACTCCTGGGTCTCTTAAAATGGACAAATTAATTTCCTTTAGATTTTTTTTTTTTTTTTTTATGCATAGAATGCAATGCATACATCAAAAATAATCATTTAATTATTACCCATTGTTTCTCTGTCTGTACTTGTAGTGTGAACAATGACAATAAAGTTGACAGATGAATTAAGTGCATTTAAGTGCCATTCAGTTGGGGTTTTAAATAAAGCATTTTCTGAGATGCACATTAAACATTAAACACATAAAACATTTATTTAATGTATCTTTTAATTATTGAAAATTAAGCAAACTTAACTTTATGGTAAACAAAGGGGATTTACTATTAAAAATAAAACATGGAAGACATGTTTGATTTTTTTTTTTTTTTTTTAGTGGTAGGCTATGTACATTCTGCTGAACAATAGTCTTTAACCGAACTTTTATTTTGACGGGTTGACGTACCTTTACAGTTCTCTGTATGTGATGTGACGCTAGTTTTACTCAAATCAAATGGTCAAATGCTCATGAAGTGACTCTCAGAGCAGTTCTGGAGATGTTCCTCACGTTTTCACGTTTTTATTGAGTGAGAGGAAAGACGCTGAAATCACGGCGAGCGTCACACGCGCTTCAGTGTGTGTGATAAAGGAAGACGCGCTTCTGCTCCATTCATTAACAGAGACACGCAGAACATGCAGGATTCAAATTTAAATAGACTGTTCTAGCTTAATATGTACAGATGTTAGTCCATATCGTGATTTGATGTAAGTGCAATGACCTATTTTGGATTAATTCATTCAAAATTTGGCAAATTCAGTGCCATTCCGCGTTAAACTGTAAATTTCGTTTTTATGACTGGATTTTGCGATTCCCTCCGCATTTTCTGCATCCCGGAAATCATAGGGCCCTTGTTGTGGTATGCCAGCTCTATCTTGCAATAGAGACATGCCACAACGTACTCTTTATGTTTGCTCGCGCCCTCAATTCAAACGTGAGATTTAAAATAAATCAAAAGAGCCTTCGAGGCAGAAGAATTTCCCTCAATCATTTTTTGTAATCGAGTTACTCGAGGAATCATTTCAGCCCTAGTAATGACAGTAAATTATGAATAAATACATGTAACTAACACTAAACCTAACCCTAATCATACAGTAAGTACATGTTGTTAATATTATATTATACGTCATGTATTCTTTGCAGATTTCTTGAAGCATTTTGGAGACATTGCCACAGTTTTTCTGTATTGTCTGTCTTAGTTTGTTCTGTTTCTTCATGTTATTCCAGACAGACTGGATGATGATGAGATCAGATATCTGTGTGGAACACTGGCTGCTGTCATACTCCTTGACAAAAAAAAAAAAAAAAAAAAATGGCAAAAATGATATATTTATCATTTATATATATATATATATATATATATATATATATATATATATATATATATATATATATATATATATATATATATATATATATATATATATATATATATATATATATATATATATATATATATATGCACTTTTTTCATATAATGTACATTATTGTTGCTCCTCTATGCCCCACCTTTCTGAAATGTGTCGATTTTTACAAAGCTCATCGTTCTGAAAAGCCAGCTATCCAGTGCATTGTGATTGGCTGAATTCCTCAAACATGTGATGGAAATGTAACGGCCCTTAACATACTGTACTGTGATGCCGAGTCCCGGCTAGAAGAGACAAAACCAATAAAACTCATAATAAACGAGGCATTTGCAGCATCCAGTGGACACATAATTACTGATTATAATGACTTTCTTTTACGCGTTGCTTGGCTTATCGCCCTGCATAAACATAAAACCATGTCTGGAATTGTGAAAAAACAAAAAACAAGTGCTACTCTACACTGCTCAAAACTCGCGTTTGAATCCTCAGTGGCAAATCCTTTAAATGTGTAAACATACTTACAAACTAAGTCAGAAGTGCCAGACTGTCCTTGATACTGACCCACTTTATAGAAACCGGTGTTGTAGGCTACTCTTCCAGGAAACAGTACAGTGCGCTGCACACATTTTAATATTTGGGTTGAACTGTTCTGGAGCATTGTTGTAAATACAACTTGAAAAATTTCTAGTTGTGTCCTTTTTTGGAAGGCCAAACGAAGTGGCTTCGCTTTCACAACTAAACACTCAGCGACTCCATGACATGGCGATGGTGGCAACAGCGAGAATAAAAGTTACGCCTTCTTTCTTTGCGTAAACATTTTGATGGTGTTATGCAAATATTCCCACATCATGACGCAGACATGTGGGGGCGCTAGAAAAAGCCGTTTTAGGAGTGCTTGACACTTTTATAAAGAATATCTCTTTGGATTTGAGACTTTAGTCTTGAAACTTGATCTTCTTTATGCAACAAGAGCTTGTAACAATTTTAAATTGCATCATATGACCCCTTTAAAGAGCTTACTTGGGACCCTGGTAGCATATCAATAAATTCTAAATAAGTTTGTATTTGGCTAGAGATTCACTCCAAATGTCTATATTACTAGCTGTATGTGGTTATTCTTGCTTTTACCATGCGACTGAATCTACTTTAAATTCAAAATGACTCCGAACAAAGTCTCTTGAATCTTAAGTACTGTATCACACAGTGTTTGAGGTATATGCACTTCTTGAATGCAGTCTTTGGTATTGATTCACACATCTCCTATGGTCCTCACAGTGACATTAGCCTCACCTCTGAAAGATCTTACTGTATCTGGGAAGGAAAAACCGTAGGATAGTCTGACAGACAGACAGAGAGGTCAGACAGAGAAAACAGGATGACATAGAGGGAGGTGGAAGGAAGTACTTCACATCTAGTCGGATTTGTGTGCAGATCTGAAGCTGAGCCAGAGGAAATCTGTGTAAAATTATGCTAATCCGTCTATATAATATGCAGGCAGCTGCTACAAAACAGTTTTTTTTTCTCCCATAGAGGAGGAGGGGATTTATCTCACAAAAGGAGGCGGGATACACCGGTGCTTAGAAATAATGTAACAGAATGAAAAGCAGATGTAGGATGTAGGTTGTCTTGTGAAAGATTGAGATTTGTTGGCCCAGGCAGGACAGCTCCACTGAAACCAGCAAAACCAAAAAGTGAAGTCCATCAGCAATGAAATGGCTGCAAAATCAGTTGAACACTATTAAACAGCAGGTTATATGGTATTTAAAAGTGTCCTAATATTGTGCTGGAGTCCCCTAAAACAGGTTTAAATGGATCTAAGGTCAGAAAAGAGTAATTTTCTCAGAATATACATTTAATATTAGAGTCATTTGCCAATGATTTTAAAACGATTAATTCCAAGCAAGTTTGGAGCAAAGCCCTCCTTTCAATAAACCTACTCTGCTCTGATTTTTCAGCCGGCCAAGCCTATTGTGATTGGCACAGAGAGGAGTCCTTGAGCAAGTTAGTGAGTGTCCCCATTGACAAAGCACCTTTAATAATAATAATAATAATGACATAAAATACAAAAACACTTATGCAAGTGAATCATGCCCACAGCTAAAGTATAGCTGCTAAACTGTGAACACTTAAAACAATGATGGTGGGTACGTAAGCCATGTGCCGCTCTAATGTAATGTATAAAGAACGACAGACAAAAGACGCTCTGTTTTAACTTTTAATCAGAACACAGAACAGCTGTATCACAGTAGCACAAGCCTAACTAACTCGCTCATCTCTCCCGCATTAACCCTATAACTGCCGGTGCAGCAAAATAAACAGTAATTTCACTATGAGTATAAAGTCTGTGTGCTACAAAAATAAAAGTCCTTGATAAAATGACACAACAAAAAGTTGTACAACAAATTGCATTTCTGGGGTATCACTGAACACAGCGTCTTTTCAACATGAACACACTAACTAGAGGAAGTGTTTGTGGGCTGGTCAGACTCGGTTTGCATTTCGCGGGGCAGGCAGGGACTATGCAAATGTGTTACCCAGTGACGTATACCGATGAAAATATGACTCGTTAAGGCAATTCAGAATCGACTCTCTCTTTCAAGAGACAGTATCTTTATCATTTACTTTTTTGATTGTCAACTTTGCACATTGTTTTCATTTAAGGATAGCTACGCTATAAACTGCAAATTAGATATCTTTCAGAAGCCATGTGACCTGCTCTTTAAGACAAGTGCTCCACAATAGTGAAAAAATACATTTACGACAAGTAGAGAAAAAAAAAAAATTGGTGGTGTTGGCGCAGTGGATAAGACACATGCCTTTGGTGTGAGAGACCCAGGGTCGAATCCACTGTGAGACACCAATGTGTCCCTGAGCAAGACACTTAACCCCTAGTTGCTCCAGAGGCATGCGACCTCTGACATATATAGCAATTGTAATTCGCCTTGGATAAAAGCGTCAGCTAAAAATTAGCATGCACCCAGTCATATCCAGACACTCCATGTAGCACATTGGAATCATATGTATTTCAGCATAATGTAACATTTTTTAGCTTTCTCTCTTTTCTTTTAAATATAGCCAATATCATACACTGAAAGTAGACACAGAATAAAGTTACTATACTTATCTACTTTAATTTCACAGTATCAGTAACTGCTGACAGAGAAAAACCTTCTTGATGACTAATTTGTTTATATGTCAAATTTAGATGAGGCATTTAACTAAAGTAATTTGGAGTCTTTGTAAGGTGGAATCTAATCACTGAAGCTCAGGCGTGAATTCACCTACAGTATGAGCAAACCTTCATCTTTACAAGCATTAATGAGAGGACCACAGAACCATTGCATTTCACTGCTCTCAAAAAGTGTCACAACTCTTATTAGCTTGTTTCTTTGTCATCTATGAATAAATGTGCTAAAAAAAATCAGTGCTAATTAACTGAAGATACTGCTCAAGGGTAAAAAAAAAAAGGTCCCAGGAAATATATAATATAATATAATATAATATAATATAATATAATATAATATAATATAATATAATATAATATAATATAAT
This sequence comes from Carassius auratus, assembly GCF_003368295.1. NCBI lineage: Eukaryota > Metazoa > Chordata > Actinopteri > Cypriniformes > Cyprinidae > Carassius > Carassius auratus. Next base: position 11,292,910 of record NC_039268.1, on the reverse strand, counting down.
ATAATATAATGCAAACAATTTTTATTTGTGCATGTATAAGATCTGCAGAGTTACAAAGCTCAAAAGGATTTACAAAAGGATTTATTCTATCTGAAAGAAAAGGGTTTTCCAGATTGGGCTAAATGTCTAATTTAAACACGCCCCCCACATGTCTATGTTTCAATGTGGAAATATTTGTGTAATGCCGCCCGAATGTTCATGCAAAGAAAAAAGGCATGGTGTCTGGAACCGCAGCAGTGTTGATGCCGCCAAGAGTTTTGCGCCATGTAGAGTATCACTTTGTTTGTGTGTGTGTGTGTGTGCGTGAGAGAGACAGAGAGACAGACAGAGAGACAGACAGGGTCACATAAACGTGGAGTTAGCTTTAATAATCACGGCTTGTGTACTGCAAATACATATGAACATCATCACAGTGTCTGTCATGTGACTCTGTTCCCCTTTCAGGATTTAACTTATGGTAAAACTAATGACATTATATTTGATGTTTTTACAATTATGTTGAAACTTATTCCGACGCATGCTTGGGGTGTCCGACCAATCACAATGCACTGGGTCAGCTGGCCAATCAGAACAGACTGTGCTTGTCGGAAGGAGGGACTTTGTAGAAAACTACGCGTTTGAGATAGGTTTGAAATAGAGGCAGTGGTGTAGCTTCAAGGCATGCAGGGTGTGCAGGTGCATATAAGCCTGGGCAGTTTGGGGGGCCACAGAGCTGGGGGAAACTTGAAACAAAGGAAAACGAATAGACCCTGCATTGGCCCGGCACTTGTCCAACAGCTTAAGAGAATTCTCGGCCGAAGTCTGACTGTATACCGTGACTTTTTTCTCTTTTTTTTCCTATAACAAAGCTATTAAAATAATTCATTTTTTTTTTTTTTTTTTTTTTTAAATGGCAAAGTGGTCATACTTCTTTTTGTTTCTTTATTAAGTTAATTTAGAAATATGTTTTTTGAATATTTTATGTTTGTAAAATTCAAGTTTATTGTTTTTTAAAGGAATGACCAAGCTGCAGAGGCAGACAGTGAGTTGAACATTATGTTTGATCAATTTAGCCATCTTAAACAAACACGAATTGCTTAAAAAAAAAAAAAAAAAAAAAAAAAAAAACAGACATAAAATACTTCATGCATTTCACAGTATTATTATTATTATTTTTTCCCTAGATAAATGAGGGCTGTTAGGTACATCCCCCTTTTTATATAACAGTGGAAACTACCAGTACGCCGTCATTTTTGCTCATAAAGGTAAGAGTATACATAATTCTCTGACATGATAAATACATCTATATAATGCTTTAAAATACTATTTTAAAACTAAATTATTTAAATCGAAAAACAAAAAGTCTTTCATTATGTAATTCTTGAGATGCATTTCTCTCTAAACGCACATCCAATGAGAAGATGGGGAGTCGGGTTCCTCAACCTTCATTTTTTTTTAACTTTTTTGTTTGTTTGTTTGCTTTTGGGCAACCGTGCCAAAATTGTATTTGCATTCAGTAGCCTATAGAGGAACTACAGTAATGTACAGTATTTAAAAAGAACATTAAATTCAGAAATGTATACAATATTTGCAATTTAACAGAAAATTCAGACTGCATAAAAAAATAAAAAATAAAAATAAAACATCTATTGGTTTACTGCAAGTTACCTACAGTGAAAACTGTAAATGGGCTAACATCACATGCAATTTACTGTAAATGCTGTCATGTGTATGGTTTTTGCAAGTAAAAACTAAATTATTTAATTTATGGTAAGAAATATTAAAAAAGACACTGTCACATAAATGCCTGCATGACATAAAACATCTCTATTGTATTGAGATTTTTGTTTTGAGTTTTGTTTATTCTTATTTTTGCTAACAGTAAATTACTTTAGGGTGTTTTGTGTTACATTTTCTAATATCGAGTCACCACAGCTGGTGAGCTAAACAGTAAAAGTTTTTTTCTTATTTTTTTCTTTTTACGGTGCAAAACTATACACATAAGCTGTTACCAGCTAACATATACAGAATGTGGAAACACTGATCCACTTGTTCTGCAAAACAAATAAGAATTACAACACTAATTCACTTAAAGTTTTAAGGCCTTATCCCTGCTTTCAGATAAACAAGTACAGAGTAAATCTTCTGAAGTGAAAGCAGGTAAGTGTTCAAGCCTTAAATGATTATTGAAATGGATGGATTATTGGTTTTTCTCTTTTGCTATTATAAAAAAATAAAAAATAAATAAAAAGATTAATAAAAAAAATCCAACAAATAATCTTATATGATAATCATCTCATATCAATTCCCGGAAATCTTTCTGCTCTACATCCAGAGTAAACTTTTTGTTTTTCCTCATAGCAGACTGTTCAACGCTTTGCCTGAGTTATATAATTTTACAGCCAGAGTTATTAATAAAACAATACACTAATACAGCCCCGCTTTATTACCAGCAAGCGTTGTTATGGTGCTGCAGTGACCTCAATTAAATTTAAAGGCCATTTTACTGGCTTAGGTTTTCTCCAGAGGTTTAATCTCACAAGACTTGAATAAGCCAAAGGCAGCGTGACTTTTAAGCTCTCTTTCTCTCACAAAATGAAATAATTCATTTTATGAAACAATTCACTATAGTACTATGTATATTATTATATTTTATATTTATATAGTAGATTCAATATAAAATTATACATTCTGAAAGCATTTAGGAACTGCTGTAATAGCCGTCACAGCCTTGGTTTGTCATTGTTTGAACAGCAGCACAGAGAGAAATAATGTTAAAAACAACCTTTTTTCTAAAGACAGTAGTCAAATTAGAGGCCCTGTTTTGGAGAATTATTGTCAAAGGTCAAAATTATTATCAAAATGGAATTATAGTTGAAAACAGGCTTTAAAGCAATAAAGCACTGAGCTCAGCTCACAACAGCAGATCATTAAAAAAGATTTGCAAGAGCTCAACATTAACGTCATCACAATAGGATCATTCTAATACTCTTCTTCAGATGCTTAACACAGGTTATAATGACTTCAGTGATAATCAACATGAACATCTGTCCATATTAGTACAGCACACAATGGAATCTACATCAAATAAAAGAGTATGCACAAACAACAGGGTATTAAACTGATTAAAGCAATGCGATAGCACCACGAACTGAGTTTCATAAGATCACTAACACTATTTGCTCAGCGCCGTATAGGAATGTAATAAGCACTCAAATTAAAACCAGCATATCATCCAAACAATAGCTTAGGAAAGAGGAAATTAATAATATAAATAAGATCAGATGCTGGTCAAAACAAACGTTTTTCAGGATAAGGCAACGAATCGTTCTCTAAAAACACATAAGTTTCAGTTTCTGAAGTTAATACATGACCTTTCCTGTCTATAGGAGTATTAGCTCATAACATGGATCACTAAAATAGGTTATGATTTCAACCCTTACTAGTTTTTAAAACATCTCAATATCCAAAGTAACGATGCAATGGAAGGTTTGTTAAAATATAACAAATCAAATTTGACTGACAAATTACTTTTTTTGATAGATTGGAAAAAAAAGTGGTGGGAATAGCTCTGCTACGTGACACGTACAGGAACGAGGCACTTGTCAACTGAAAGAGTTTGATTACGTGCTTCCAGTTTAGGTAGCTTCATTGCACAAACTACAACACATTATTTTCAATCTACCCTTGTGTCTAGCTTTGAGTTGCTTTTAAACACTTCATCTGGACATGTTTCTGCTTCCGGCCCCTTTAGCTGTCCCAACTGTTAACCCCAGAGTTCATGTGAACAATCCTTATAATAACTGATTAGAATTACATAATTAATTTGATCCTTTTAGTTGGCCATATTTATCTTGTCTATTTAAAATGGGCCTGCAGAGTTTCAAGTACAGCAGTGGAGAGCTGTCAACAATTACAGCAGTATATGGCAGCTTCAAAAATGTGTGATGCATAAGCTGTCGATCAGAGCCGCTGTGTCATAATTTTAAGACCATCATTCTAATGAAAAGGGTTTGTGAGTTTCCTCTGAGATTGACTAATGTTGACATACAGGAAGACATTAAGTTTGAAAAGCAATCAAATGATGTCCTAAGAAAGCACTATTTCCACTGAGCACATAGCCTTTTCCAATTATCCATCTCCTGTGCGTGTTCCGCTCAGTTCTGTCAAAGCGTCCGAGGAGCACGCTCGCTACCCCCCACCTCACGTCCCAGAGGGTCATGGCATATTTACCCAGGGACTGATTGAGCTAATATTGAAATGTAATTTAGCGGGAGCCAAGACCTGCGAGCATGTCTATCACAAGGCCCATTTAAACTAATGAAAGAGGAGGAAGGTTCCCTGCAGGAGGGGGACATGATTCAAGGCGACACTGCTGACAGTCAGCAAACAGACAATAGGGGTGATGATGATTAATCTTCACAAATTAAAGTTGATCTGAAATAAATAAAAAGTGTCAGAGGGTGAGAAGAGAGATGAGATAATGAGGCAGGGTTGGAGACACAGTAGGGTGAAACAGGTCCATCCGCAATCCAAAAATAAAGAGATAACTATTTCTTTACCAGAGCAAAGAGAACAAAAACACTGCAACACATTGACTGAAGTGTCAGAATATCTCTTTTAAGGTTAAAGTGCAACCCACCTAAAAATGAAAATTATGTAATCCTTTTTCTCACTTTTCATGCCAGTTTTTTTTTTTTTTTTTTAAAGATGATTTTTGAAGAATTTTGGTAACAAACAACTGCTGGTAGTTTTGACCCCCACGTTATGGAAAAACAATACTATAAGTCAAAAGCTACCACCATCTTTCACCACATTCTTCAAAATATCTTCTTTTGTGTTTAGCAGAAGAAAGAAACTCCATAAAGGTTTTGAGCAACTTAAGGGTGAGTAAATGATGGCTGACTGTTCATTTTCGTGTAAACTGTATATTTTTTAATACTGACAAGAAACTGTACATCAAACATAAGCCATTTTAAGTAATGTTTTGGGTTCCATAAATGTGTTTTTAATAGGGATGCACAATATATCGGCCACCATATTGGTATCGGCTGATAAATGTTAATTTTAATGTTATCACTATCGAACTGATAATAAAATATTGTTGATCTATTAAAGCTGATAAATAAAGCATTATTTCCTGCAAAGACACTTCAGAAACACACTGTTTTTAATTGCTTGAATTATTATAGAAATCACTTCAAAAAGTAAAATACAGTAGAGTGCAACGTTCAAGGAAAGTCTGTCAAAATATAATGAGAACATTACTGTTAAATAATGTCATGCAATCTGTGTGTGCCCGTGTTTAACCGCGTTCTTATGAGAAGAGCACATTCACAACGGAGCTGCACCTTCATGAACAGCACGAATTACTTTGCTTGAGCATTTGCAGCCTTTTGTGCAATTGTACGTTGTAATAATGTGTTTATTTTATTCATAAAGGTCTGATTTATTGCATATAGAATGCGTTTGTTAAAGCTAATAAAGGGTTTATAGAGTGCTTTAGCATGCTGGTGATCATATATATATATACACATATATACACACACACACACACACACACACACACACACATATACAAATACATATACATATACAGTAGTCCCTCCAAGGGTCCCTCCAAGGTTCCACTGCGTAGTCCCTCCAAGGCAGCCGGAACCAGAGGAAGGGGAAAGGCGTATTTCACCGTCTGGTCACTGAGTACATGGTAATTGATGTAGGGCCTCAGACCCCATCTTTCTTGGCCATGAAGAAGCAGTTCAATGCTGTGGGTGAGGTGGACGAACAGATGAAATAAGATTATAAAGCAAATTATTATATTTTGTAAAAAAAAAAAAAAGTTTTGTATTTGTTAAATTTGTTTTCTAACTGATTAATTTTCCAACACGACACGAATTAACTGAATTAATTTAATAAACATTTAACTGACCTGAATTATAGCTGGATTGCTTTATAATTCAGTATCTTTACACAGTTATTGCGTCGATACTGAACCAACTTGACTGGAATGACACACTTCTTTTTTTAACAGTGGTTTCTGAATTCATATCATATTTGAAGTTTTTTTTCATTATTGTGTTATTTCTTGTTTATTTACTGTGAACCTGCTGTGTTACAATAAGTACTGTTAAATAAAGGTGACTTGACATTTCTTGTAACCATAAACTTTTGTTCCTCCTAGTGCATTTATGATGTAGTAAGTAATAGTAAATAGTAAAGGCAGATTAATGAACGATACATTTAAGTGGAATCTTTTCAATCAATCATTTAATCCAATTCACAACAGTCCAAAAGATCTGATCATGAATGGGCTGATTCGCTTCAAAGCATAACTCACCAACCTGGTTGCAAAATTTAACAGCTCAGAGTGGACAATTTCCTCACACAAAGTTCACAAAGTTTCTTTCCGGTTTCAGTGTGTGCTTTACGCAAACCTTTTTATGGGTTTAAAGTACCTAACCCTAACTTTAAAAGCTTGAAAGATTGGCTATATCAAGATTGGCTACTGCCCAGACAAGATCAGTAATTGATTCCTTCACTCATGTCACTCCAGCATGTAAAAAGTTTTGTGGCTACACCTTTGAAACAGTGTGGATTTTAATGTTATTCTGCCACAAATGCTGCCGAAAGATTATATTGCATTGAACCCAGAACCTTCCTTAAAGTCTGTCATAGCATCCAGCACTACCTCTGCTGAACTCCGTAAAGCCGTTTCAGAAATGAATCCCGTGCATTTGCCGGTTACATCTCCTGCAGCTATCGGCATTGTAAGAATATTATATCTGTGTGGTGGGTTTACTCGAATCGAATGAAATGAAAAGAAAAGCTCTCATATTAAAGCCAAGATGTGGCTTCTTCTGTTGAGAGGGATCATTTTCGGCATCTCTCATCCGGATGTTTGGCTTATTTTTTGACCTTGCAAAGACCTTGCAGTGTCTCCTGTGTTTACAGAGAAAGAGAGAAAGTAATAGACCGAAAAAGAGAGGCGGAAGAGCTAGTTTATTCTTGTCTGCATGGATGTTTATAGAGTGTCACGCAGCCAGTGTGTGACAGGAAATGCTAGGAGTCATGGCAGGCTTTTGGCGGTGATTGGGGCAGCTATTGAAGGCGCTGGAACAGACAGAAATTATTGCTTATGATGGAGTGATGTTTCTGTCTGCACTCCATCATCAGCACACTTCTCTCTCTCTCTCTCGCTCCATCCACTTCTTTTCCTGTTATATACTGAAGCCCAAAGGAGCCATATATTATGGTGGGCTTAAAAGAAGTCCACTCTCTCTGAACATTCTGCTTAAAAGACCAACAGCAATTAGCGATTCAGCACCCTGCATTATTCAATGAAACGATTCGATTCCGCCTTGTTTCCTGTGCTCACTTACACTCTCTAGCTTGAAGGACAGAGAGGACGAGAGTGGGGCTCCTCATTAGAGCAATATGTGTAACACCTTTTACAGTTGTCAATTCTGAGGGGAGGGAGCCGGTTTCTGATTGGCCCCCGGCGGTTGACATGTCACATCAATGGAAAACAGCTTTCTGATTGGTCCCAGCCTGCGGAGAGAGACACTCGCAGATCTGCATCAACTTTCTAACTGAAAGACAAGTAAGATAAATAAATTAAAAATGAGAACCAGTCAGAGGAGAAGAATTTCATAAACCTCGCAGATTGAGATGAGGGATATGAAATGTATGAATTCATTATTGGCTGTGAAAGCAATTCCAGTTGTATTGACATGTTTTCAATTCTTCTTGTTATGTGTGTCTGAACCGGATGCCGTTATTTCATAAATTGGCTCAGATTATGGCATATGCTAAATAATGCAGACAAACAAAGGAGACCGAGACAAAGTGAGTGAGACAATGAGAAAGTGAGTTCTTTTCTTGCACAGTGAAAGTCTGCACAGTGAAGGTTTGTTGAAGGTTGAAGTAATTTCAAATACTTTTTTGATGTTTTCACATAGTGTAACAAAACAGAGCAAAAATATATGTGCATTAGTTCACAAAAAAAAAAAAAGTCATTTTAACTTATTAGTTATTACATAGCACTTTATTTCTTGAACACAAAAGGTGAATTTAAGAATATCCTGACATTAGCAATGTCTGCTTTATGACTGGATCGTTCCTGTGAGTTGAATCTTTTCCACTGATCCAGTTCTCAGAAACAGTCTGAATGGTTCTTTCACAAATGCGACTGGCCCACAATCTCTTACATGATCTTGATGCAATGTATTCAAGTCAATTTTGGTCTGGACTTTGTATTTGGAATACAGCAAACTTGTAAAAGTTATTTCATGGCTTTTGAGGATAGATACCTTCTTCCCTAATGTAAAGTGTGGCCAGTACATTCTTTAAAAATCCATCCTTTTTATTGCACGGATGAAAGTAGACCCAAAAAGAACTGAATTTGACAAAAAGAACTCCCTTTCTGTCTTAAAAAAAAATGGAAAAGACAATCAAAGACCCCTCCTGCACGCTACATTTAGTTCAGACCACTTTCCGAAAATCACCACGAAATTGTGAAAATGCAGTCTTCCTCCAAAAAACACAACATTCACAATTCCCAGGATACCTCCAAACACAAAGCGTGTAATGATTATTTCTGTTCCAAACTATATGATACTGAAAAGCGGTTGTTTTGTTTGACACACGCATCAAGGTCTTTTCAGAGCTGAGATCGAGCCAAGCCGAGAGTAACGTATCGGTGGGCTGCCGCATCAAAAGCATTTTCAACATTTTTCAAATAAGAAAATTGTTCTTGCTTCTGACATTTTTTTTTTCTGAAGTGGAGAGGGATGGGGAGGAGGATATGAACTCAGTGTGAGCGACTAGAGGAGAATTGTCACGGGAGCACAAGATTATCAGAAGGGTGAGAGAGACGAGCTGTAACAGGCATTTTAAAGCAGATATTTGTTCGGGGGAGGCCACAGATAGAAAAACAGTGCCCTTGAGAGAAGAAAGCAAGAGAGAGGAAGGGGAGATAGGGTGAACTGAGAGAAAAGGAGAGAAGCACGGGTCATGGAGGATCAGGGTAAATTGGAGGGCTTGGAGAAACAAGTGTCACAGGTTCAAAACCCTCGGCACTTAAGAGAGACGAGCAACAAACAATGCCAGCGAGTGGAGTGACACAAACAACACTCACCGCTATAAAAATGTATTTTACCTAAAAAAATTATTTACTAAATGCTGCTGGACACATCTTCTTCAATAACATAATACAAAGCTAGCATATCCAAAGTACAATTCCAACTAAATAAGTAAAGAATTATTGAGAATTATTGAGATATGTCCAGAATCACTGATTAGATGCATTTAAATGTAGTAAACTAATTGAATAAAAATTAAAAGACAAATTACATAAATATGTTAAAATAAAAATTAAAACAAAATGTTATTTAACTGGGTTTATTTTTCACTGAACTTCTCACAACGCATTATTTAATTGCCCAATTATTCAATACTAACTTGAGAATTTGGCCGAGACTAGGTATTTTAACAGAAAGTTTAATTATGTTTCTACCTTTTGGGCCAGCCTTGATACCTTAAAATGTTGCTTATGGACAGAAACAAAAATGTAAAGTTCAAAGGAACTTAAAGAATGAAAAAGCAAGAAGAGCATTCATTCACTGATGTAACTCACAGTTCTTTAACCAGCACTCTTACAAACCCTTTTACCCGTGATAGCTTCTTCTCTTCTTCAATCTGGATTTTCAACATCTCAACTACTCTTACCATCCCACTGATTCTCTATAGACTTGCATTTCACCTTCTATGGCAGAGTAATCAGAGGGACGTTCTATTAAGAGGCAATCTTGTCAAGCAGGTGCCAAAAGGTCAACCTGACGAAATAGAAGGGTGGATTGCTCCCCATCACACACACACTGCGGTCTGTTGTAATCGCTATCATCTGCCACAGGAGTAGAGGACAGTGTGTAAAAATCATATTCTTCCATATTCAGGAATCTTGCAACAGAAAAGCAAATAAGACATGACGGTGCTGTGTAATTTAATGCATTAAATTAAACCAGTAGGAGTGTTAATTTCCACAGCCTTAAAATATTAAAATAAAAATAAAAAATAAAACAAACTAAAACTGAAACTAGACAAAGCTTAATAGTAAAAATCATAAAACTTTAATAACCCTACAGTCAACAACTATTTCTATGTTAATTTATAAACATGTACAATAATTATTACTAAATAAAACATTTGGCATTTATAATTTATAATTAACATTTGCCATTAAATCTTAATTTTTAACTTAAAATTATGAAAATGAATGTATAAATTAACATTAACAAAGAGTAATAAATGACGTACAAGTATTGTCCATTGTTCCATCTCAAATCAGGAATAAATTATCCCAAATTACACCAAAAATCAAATATTTATAGGATGATGCACATCCTTGAGAAGATAAACAGGCCCACTGGTTAAACTGTGAGGCAGGACTTTAAATACCGTATTTTACCAATGTCAAATCTTAGAAGAGTCAACTGCAGTCTACACAGACATCGTCAGTATAATGGACATGTGCTGTCGATAAGAGTTTTGCACTCTTTTCTCTTGCAGCATTTTGTTGATACTGTATGTGGGAGGAAAAAGGAATGAGATAAATTCCTTTTTTCTTACTCCACACACAAACAGTGCAAACACCCTCCAGTGCAAGGTTTGAATAGCAGCGTTCTAAATCAAACTAGAAATTGTAGTCTCTGTGGTCCACGCTCCAACGCTTTCACAGAGACCCATAGATTATACGCTATTGGCATGAATGCTGGTGCCAAAACCACTCCATTGGCATAATCAAGCAATACTATAGTCTAAATCTTCAAGGGCCTTGAGCCCAGTGGATCGATCTATTTCAAATTGGCAGCAAACAGACTGACATCGATAGAAAACCACTGAGTATGAATGACCTGCTGATTCCATCTGATTCCAACGTCTCCAGTCTCATTGCAGAGCTGCTCTCATTAATTCATACTCAATACAGCTGTGTCAAGTTTGCTGACATTAAACTCTCGTTAAATAGCTGATAAATGTCAGCATTGTAAAACCGAGAAATAGTTCTGATTGGAAAATCAATCAAAGATCCATAAGGTTATGGTGGGATACTGGTTAACACAAGGTCATAGAGTGATGAGTGAGAGACACATTGCACTGGGGGGACAATTTCTGGCGGCGGTGCTTATAAAAGAGCTGTCAGGCATAGGTCAAACAGTTTAACATTACAATTGCTTTAGCGTTGTCTTTACAATACATGAATTATTGAAGGCTGTGGAAAATGCAAGGTCGTGTACTGTAGATTATAAACTGATTGTGAGAGCAAATGTAATCTTCAGGAAGAAAATCTAATTGTGCTGGCCAACGATAAATTTTGAACACTAAGACAAAGGGCTTCCCAAACTGCTTATTGTAAGGATTAGTCATCATTTCACTGGTTCTCAAGGATCTTTTAAAGTAATTTCAAGGCACTTGTAAAATGAAACAAGACCTCCAGTGAAGTGTGCTCCTTGGGACCTTGGTACACTGGGGACAGGTGGAAATGGACAGACAAAAGAGTCCTCGTCCTTCAGGGACATGAAGGATTAGCACTAGAGGCCTCTGTCTAAAGGGAGAAATTTTCAGGTGAAAGACTATGTTAATGTGAGAGGTTAAATGCGCAGAAGATGACAGGAAGCACTTGACTTCTGAACCCACAATCGGCCGGCCCTCACACAGCATTGAAATTCACTATTCATTGGCCGAAGCTCTCTTGTCTGTCAAAAGTTCTGCTCTGTGAGATTGGGCGGATTAAGCGTATGCTGATTAGTCTTAATTAACATTTAAATGCTTGTAAGAATGTCCTGTTTTAGACAAGATTGGAGAGGCCCGGTTTATGCTAATTCACTGTGTGGAGAGAGTCTACGGGCCTTTGGCTTTGAGAAAGGGATTAACGGACACCTGATTATGACCAATGAAAGGTCAAGAGGAGCTCTGATGAATGCCAGGCATTGGTATGCATTTATATTCCTTACCCTAGTTTGAAACTTTCAAATCAGAACTAGTCAAAGAAACACTTAGAGGAAGAAGTATGCAATGTCTTTATCTGGATTTCAGCATAACTTTATCATTCAATTTGACAGAAACAGACATCCAGGTTTCCTAGATAAATAAGCACAAACAAGGATATGTTTTCATGTCTTAATTAAAGACACAATGTAAACTTTTACAGTGCTGAGTGGAAAATGTGAATTTCATAACTGACTGACACCTCCTTTCTTAGCAATAACCTCCACCAAATATTGTCTGTAATTGTGAATCAGAAAATGGTCAGAGAAAAGTTTTCACCATTCCTCTTCACACAACTTTTTCAGTTCAGCAGTATTTGTGGAATGTTTGGTCTGAATCATTTTCTTGAGGTCATGTGAAAGTACCTCAATCGAGCTGAGGTCAGGACTCTGATTGGGCCACTCAAGGTGGCGCATTTTGTTCTGATGTTGATTTACTCCTGTGCTTTGGGTTGTAACTCAAGAGTAAATAAAATTCTGTTGAGCTTCATCTGGCAGACATATGACCTTCCACTTTCCTGCAAAATGCCTTGATAAACTTGATAAATTCATTCAAGTTACCCAGACCCTAAAGTAGCAAAGAAGCCACACAAATTGATGGACTCTCCACCACAATTTACAATTTAGGAGAAAAGCGCTGTCGCCAGTAAGTTACAGTAGTGAACTGTATTTTATTTACAGTAGCAAACTGTACTGTTTAACAGTAGCTTACTGTAAAAAATCTAATTCATCAGTATACTACTGCAATTAATTCATTTTAATATAGATTTCATGTGATTTTATAATTTTTATATAGAATTCAATTTATTTTTATCATACATATGTACTACTGCCATTAAATTATAACAGACACAATGATTACAATATTTCAAATTCTTTATTTAAAACATTACACATATAACACTTAAAAATACACTCTTCCAATGCTGGAACAGTGCATCTTCACCATTTCTCCTGTCTTATGACCTTTTGCAGTATATTATGTTGTTATAATCTGGATTTATCCTCACAACGAATCTTAAGGCAACAGAAACATAATGGGCAAAAAAATACATAGCCATCTGCAAAACCCAGGTGCTGCTCCAAAACCTGGCCACCACCTTTGTTCACCATACACTTTGTTAGTGACAGAAATGTGTTCCCTGAAAAACAAGAAGTACAAATGGCACACTTTCAAAAGGCAAAGCCCATACAGAATACACAAACCTCTCAAAACCATAGTTGTTCTCTTTCCATGAATTTTCAGTCTCGGGGTGACTTAAATTCCATCAAAAAATATAAAAAAATAATAATTCTAAAACTAGAAAGGCAGCTAGCAATAAAACTAGGCATTAAAAACAAAACAATTCTCAATAGGCTACTGGACAACATTAACACCTGAACAAAATTTGACATTAGTTATGTTAAATGTTAATATAAGATAAGCATGCCCCATTAAAATCATTTTAATTTGGTTAATTCAGTAAGCTGACAAAAGACATTTGAAACAATATAGTGTAGTTTACCATAGTAAAGTTTGTTACAGCCGTTTTGAATAAATGTTCTGAAAAAATCTGACAAAAACACACAAACAAACGTATACATATTTTTACCTTGCTTGCTGGTCTTATTCTCTCGTAAGGTGCACCAACAAAGTGCACATGTTCTCCGGAACCCTCTATTCTCGTGGGTTCATCCCCTGGAAAAGCCGGCTGTGCTGCCGCGCTGCTTCCGTGTCTTCATCGGACATGAACGGTGTGGCATGACACGTCACGACAAAAGACAATATAGAATCCATTATAATCTGTGATACTACTGTATGTATAGTGAGTGGATGTGAACAGTAAACCGATGGCTGGGAGCACTCTGCAATTGCTACGAAATGGATACGTTTATAATCTAATTCAGAAATATTAAACCTTTTAACCCTACTTAAATGAGACGTTAAACCGAAGTCCGGACTCTATGTGGTCATTCAAAATCCCAGGATGCCCTTTGAAAAGAGTTGGGGTGTAACCTGACCATCGTGGCCTCCTAATCATCCTCATACACTGATTGCTGGTGGATGAGGATGTTCCCCCTTACATGTAAAATGCTTTGAGTACCAAGAAAAGTGCTATATAAATGAAATTAACTATTATTTTTAATTATTATTAATTAAATGTACATACAGAGTGACTGATACCATCTTTGTCATGGAATATGCTTGATGGATTGCAGTGAGTTTTTAAATTTGACATCTTTGCATTAATTTATTTTCAAGATCTAACTCTCTGTTGCTTTCAGGTTATAGCCTAAATGTCAAACAAAATTATATTTACACTCATATTAGACACATTTACATTTTAATAAAGCAGATAATCATCTGAGATTATCACTATCATATAGTTTGTAAGGTGTTGTTCCAGCCGCCACATCGCAGAAATAGAAACCATTTCTAAAATAGAAATTTGCGTGTTGCCAATGCAAATAGTTTGATTAACTTGGAAAACATACCTTTTATCGCGTGTCGCCATGTCGCATTGCATGTAGTTAGGACACGCAGTTACTGTTCCAGACAATATGAGGAACATTTCATACAAATAAAAAAAATAATAGACCACAAGAAAAGACTTATGTTTTATTAGCTCCAGTATTATATCAAAAACACTGATAGAGTTATTTAAACTGGATTCAAACACTGGGCCTGTGAACATATGTCTGCATTTCCTCTTTGCTTCAAACAACATGGTCTAGTCACTAAAAGGCCTTAAGCGGAATCAGTTCTCATTGAAACAATCCCATTGCATCACTGTCCAACCAGCTGGCTGTGTTTTGAGTTGCTTTATAAAAAGCTGTATGTAGTTTAATGAGCATGTTACACTAGCCTTCAACCATGCTAACAGCACAGGATCATAAGTCCAAGAGCTTTCTGATGAAAGAGCCATAGATAGCATTTCTACAGCCTGTGACAGAACCGGATGACACTTCAATCTGATCACACACATTAACTCCTCATGTCTGAAGTAGGAGTGGAGAGAGCGATACACCAGTCGGCCTCATATGTTTGATCAATCCATAATCAGCATCACCACAGATCAGTTTATTCCTTTCTCTTTGGAGTGCAGAAATCAGAAAGGTCCATTTTCAAAGTGACGAAAGATTGAAAACTCGTTTCTAACTCACTCCCCTGCAATCTGTCTTGAGTATCAAGGCCTGGAAATGTAACTGCTTGATCAACAAGCATTTTGTATAATGTTAAAAGAAATAAAAAAAAAAGCCTTTTTGACCTCATGCAAATTGCAAGCTTCCACTTCTATCACTGATGACCCTAAATACATTTCAATTCATTATGAAAGAACTCCGTTTCCCTCCTCTACTCCCACTTCCATCCAAGACTCTATCTCTCCAAGTCCTTCAATAATTAACATTGCTGCAAACGCAGTCGTCTCACAAAGCTGTGAATAATAGGAGACATTTGCATTCCCTTTCACTCACACACACACCCGAGCGCGTTCACTCAGGAGAACTAAAGGTTGATTAATTCAGCAGGCCTGAGTGTCTAGAGCAGATGCTCAGG
This sequence comes from Carassius auratus, assembly GCF_003368295.1. NCBI lineage: Eukaryota > Metazoa > Chordata > Actinopteri > Cypriniformes > Cyprinidae > Carassius > Carassius auratus. The sequence goes on along the minus strand of NC_039268.1, from coordinate 11,277,352 downwards.
TGGCTAACGAAGGCAAGCTCATTCATATGGAAGACAGGACTCCTCACAAAGAAATAACGGGTAAGTGTTCCACTTACAGAGATTCTCACCCCCCCCCCCCACCATTAACTACAAGAAAAGGTAAATGAAGGTATTTCACTTCTAAAAAAAAAAAAAAAAAAAAAAAAAAAAACTGGCAAGAAAATGTTAAAGAACACTTGTGAGATGTGAAAAGCCAAAAGGATCCTTCGTGTGAGGTCTTTGTACTGAAATTTGAGGCAAATCTTACAGCAATGACTGATGTTGGAAAGTACTGACAGATCACGCTATGATAATCTTTCCACGTTTCCCAGTCGCACAATGCTAACAGCAAACTTCACATGTAGAGTGCTCTTTTCCTTATCACTCGTATCTTCAAAGTCTAACAAACACCCGGCAGATCTTAAAATGACTCGCTCTTAAAAACCATAAAACACAGAAATGACACACCCACACTCTCCATCAAGAACACAGGGATTTTTATGGCAAGCAAGGTGGCAAATGAAACATTATTTGTACTATTTTAGTGTCAAAGGCAGCGAGAATTCCTCTCTCTTCTAACCTATAACTAGTGCCACAATCGGCTTATAAATCAATCAAAAACTGGCATGGTGCATTTATGATGGTCGTCGCACTGACACTTCGGCACACGCGCTACATCACGTGCTGTAAGAAGAAATGCATGATGTGTCCGGGCAAGAAATATGTAGCCGGACTGCTTTCCGGCCTAGCAGCTGCTCCCTCTCCTGACAGCGCATCAGTCATGGAGTTTGACTGGCTCACCGGCAGTGGAGATTACATTTAAAGGGGTCGGGAAGGCTGAAAGATGGCTTGACTGTCAGCGTTTCAATCTGCACACGCAAGGATAATTTGTTCACAGAATTTAAGAGTGGTCCCAGGGAGAGGTGTGGTGACAATTCATTGGGAAGAACCAAACCAATGCTTCTTATTCAACTGCAATAGACAACCATGACCAGGAATGGGGAGAGTTGTGACACAATATCGTTGGTAGGGTCACCTCCTCAAAAAATGGCTCACAGGTTGTGCTTCCAAGATTTCCTCTCAATCTGTTAAGATACATATGCTGTATACAGCTAACACTATTGTCTTGTGGGACTTATTTATCCACAAAAGCTGACAATGTTTTTAAGCAAATTGTGCAATATAACAACATTAAAGTTTGTAATGTCATGCTATTAATCATTAACAAGCCTTGACAACTAAAACCACATGAGCCTTGACAACTAAAACCACATGACCACAGATTGTTGGTCAAGGGTTAACCACTGATTAGTAATGGTGGGTGATCGGTAATATTTGTATTTATTGGTAATAAATAATTTGCCAAGCACATCAACTGCAAAAATTTGTTTTGTATGATTTTAGGCAAAGATGGTTAAAAATGTGGCAATCATAATTGTAATGTAACTGTCACAACTGTATACAATTAATAATACAGCATAACTGTCCATTAATTTTGTCCAATAAGTAGTACTGTAACCACTTGTGTGGTCACTATAAGATGACAATGACATAAAAGAGTTTGGAGTCAAGAGTCAAGAGTCATACGTCTCAGATTTACATAACGGTGCATAAAAGTTATTTAAAGGGTAGTTCACCCAGATAGCAAAATTATGTAATTAATAACTTACCCTCATGTTGTTTCAAACCCGTAAGACCGCCGTTCATCTTTGGAACACAGTTTAAGATATTTTAGATTTAGTCCAAGAGCTCTCAGTCCCTCCATTGAAGCTGTTGTGTACGGTATACTGTCCATGTCCAGAAAGGTAAGAAAAACATCATCAAAGTAGTCCATGTGACATCAGAGGGTCAGTTAGAATTTTTTGAAGCATCGAAAATACATTATGGCCAAAAATAGCAAAAACGACGACTTTATTCAGCATTGTCTTCTCTTCCGTGTCTGTTGTGTGAGAGAGTTCAAAACAAAGCAGTCTGGATATCCGGTTCGCGAACAAATCATTCAGTTCACCAAATTGAACTGAATCGTTTCAAACGGTTTGCATCTCTAATACACATTATTTGAATTTTCGATGCTTCAAAAAATTCTAACTGACCCTCTGATGTCACATGGACTACTTTGATGATGTTTTTCTTACCTTTCTGGACATTGACAGTAGACCGTACACACAGCTTCAATGGAGGGACTGAGAGCTCTCAGACTAAATCTAAAATATCTTAAACTGTGTTCCAAAGATAAACGGAGGTCTTACGAGTTTGAAACAACATGATGGTAAGTTATTAATTAAATAATTTTGCTATCTGGGTGAACTAACCACTGATCTATATATATAACTGGATCGCTCATCGCGTTCTAAACTGCCAACAGGCAGTGAAGCCACCGGAAGTGTTCGATCCGCCATCTTACTAATCCCTACCAGCAGAGAGCACCATTGAGTTACATTCAAACTGCTGTCCTAAAATAACTCGATTTGAAGCTGATCAGTCAAACGGGACTCGTTTTTATGTTATGTGTAATAAAGTAATGTTTACTTCAGATGTTATCTGCAGTGTTTACGGTCTTTTGGGACAGGATAAGCGATTTATTTAAATCGTGTTGGTGGGTGTGTCTGCTGCGCACTGACGACACAGGTAACTGATCAAACAAAAAAACGGCTTATTTCTTTATTAACAAAGTTATTCAGGAATTATTAAACGAACGTATTAGTATCAGAAATGGATTTTAATATATTACAATGAATTATACAATTATGTTGTTAATATTTCTCTATAATGAAAAAAAAATACTATCTGGGAAATAAAGCTTTGTATTTATTTCTTAAATCCGTACTGTATATAGTCAGTTATTTCTCTGAATAAATTCAGATTTCAGAACGAACACTTTGTAGTTTGTTATATGTGTTGAGGTCGTGTCCGTCTGATGTTTATCATGTTCATGATGCTCACTACTTTAATGAACGTAGCTTTTTAATAAGTTGGGGAAATTCCCGACATTTTAAAAAATATCCGTTTACATGCCTAGGGTGTTCGCATTGTAATAATGTACAGTGATACTTCATATTAATAAACACTGACTTGTTAGGTGATGTTTTCTCATTAAAATCATACAAATTCCTATTAATTCAATGGAACTTTTTCGCACACTAGGGATTACCAATATGGCGGCGCGGCGGCTTCACTTTAATGACGTCATGAGCAATCCAGTTCTATATTATAGATCAGTGGAACTAACCCTTTAATTAATGATTAACACCATTCAGTAGCACGACTGGCCTCTGTGACATAAGTAAAAAAAAAAAAAAGTGTGTTTTAGAAGAACCGCAAGTGATTAAATTAGCAAAGTGTCCTAACCAGCCATGACACAAATCCAGTGACAAGCAATTTGTCTTTCCACACCAAATGTGAAAAGGAGGCATGACATGACAAAAAAATCACAACAGCCAATCAGAACAGTTCTCTCTGTTACATGCTCTCTTACACTCATTTAACGTACAATCTTGAAAAAAATAAGCTATGTACAATATTTACATCACTTGGTGTATAATGGTTCACAATACATCATGCTTTTCATAGTTTTACTTGTGGAATGTCATGTAATACCAGATGAAAAAACCTGAAATGCATTTCTATGCGTCTTACATGATGACCAGAAATAAAAATCCAGGAGCTGACAAAATGTATGTATGCAAACTAGTCAGTACAAAACTCTGATTAACACAAAATATTTTCCTTATCATTATTTATGGTTGGTCAATGTCAGATTTTAAATATTAATGTGGCGAGCAGTTTTTCAGATTGCATGATTTCCCCATTCAAGTAGATAGGACTTGGTCTTAGATGCCCAAAAAAGCTGCCCAGAGGCATTGCAAATATGGCTGCCAAGTGAACTGAGTTTCCTTGTAAAAGACTTTATATCTTAATCACAATGCGTCAGGCTAAAACAGTTTTATATTTACTACTTCTCTCTTTGTATCATGTGAATGCGGGTGTGTATGCACCTGAAGCCTCTGGATAAAACCTGTTTTTTTTTTTGTTTTTTTTTTTTAACTCCCAAAGGACAGACTCGAAGACAATATGGCGTAAGTGTTAAATATGTATAATTAGGTGTACAAGTCTTCGAATGTGTTTGATCGCCGCTTACAGCAGATGGTGTGCAGGCATACCTATAACACTGAATGTTCTCAACAGACACAATCTGTCCAAGAAACAGGTGTTTCACCTCTTTTTGTCTCCTTTTCTCTTTTTACGGACCAACATCCCCAGCCGAGGAGCTGCCTCTGTTGACTCGACATGCCACCGTTTCACGCTTGCTTCTTTCCTGGTCCTTAAAGGCCATTTGAGGCAGTGCTTGAAGACTGAGCGACAAGTCCCCCGTATTGCTAGGCCAATAAAGTGCTATTTGTTTATTTTTAGGATGTATCCTGCTGACCCAGGAGAGGCTTTTAGCACATTTCCTTGCTTTTCCGCCCCCTCCCTCGCGTTCTTTCCCCCGTATTGTTTTGAGCATTTTTCCCCCACTCGTCTTTTGTATTGAACGAGTTTGCTGGAGGGAGAGAGAGTTGGCAGGAGAAGAAACAAATCTGTCGGTGACTCTCTCACTTTCACTCAATCTGTTGCTCTCTCTCCCACCTACTTCCACCGCTCGTTCTCTCTCTAAGCAGCACAGGTGTTGCTGTGGCAATGATGGTAGCCTTTGTCTGGCACCGTGAACTTTGTTATTGCATCTACACACTTGAACATCCCAGATCAGACAGACACACACACAAACGCATGTACACACACCGATCCGTTGTATCAGTGTCCTCTGCGTTTCATCATCAAAGCAGCATGTGGCCGGCGGTTTGAGGAGCAGAATATGAAACGGATAAAACAAATCGTTTGATGTCGGAGAGACAGGCATGCCATCAGAAAGTACTTAAGCTCTTCCTCCCGATGGAGCGCACAAATTCCTCTTTTTCTTTCCTCATTAAGTTTCCTTCGTCTTCACGTTTCTTTTGCCTTCCCCATCAGGGCAGTTTCAGAAAGCTTGCATCATTGTTTATGATCCATTATTGTCAGGAGATTAATGAAATAATAAATATTGACTTACTTAAACATTCTGTAAAAAAGAATAAGGTGCGTGGTCTTTGTGTGTGCATGAGCAGCCATGCATTTCAAACCAGATCTTTGCCTGAGGAAAATTCAATGCTGGTATATTTTTCCACAAACCTCTATAGAGGGGAAAAAAGGGTTTTCATTGATTTAGTGAGCCAAACGGTTTACTCGTGTTGACAAATACGGTTTATTCTAGCAGTATTTACACACGTGATCGACTTCTGAAGTGAAGTCCCTGTTCTGTGTTTGCATTTTTCATGTTCTAATTCCATATGATTTTTACACTTTTTCCTGTTTAAAGACAGCACCATTTTGTTTTTTTAACTCCACTATCAACAATCAACCAAGGATAAACACTCAACTAGTCACATGTGTATTTTCCAGACTATAAGTTGCACTTTTTTTCATAGTTTGGCTGGTCCTGCGACTTATAGTCAGATGCGACTTATTTATCAAAATTAATTTGACATGAACCAAGAGAAAACATTACCATCTACAGCCATGAGAGGGTGTTCTATGCTGCTCAGTGCTCTTGTAGCCTACCACTGAAAATTCTGTGATTCAGGGATTCAGTGAAGTGGAATAAGATCGCGGGAGCTTGGTGAACTTGCTTAACGTTACCGGTAACTGTTGGACTCGCTGGCTTGTTATGTTAATTTTAGCCTATTCAGCCTCCCGGCTATGTTCTTTATGCTATTGTGTGGCTAACCGAGCATTAATTCAGCCTGTTGTTCTGTGTACTATTGTGTTAGCAGAGTAATTTGCCTTTCCAGATTACCAATATCTGTCCTTGGTCTTGGATTTTGTTAAACAAATAAAATTTATATTTCAGTTGACACTTTTCAGTTGTTTTCAGTGGTATGCTACAGGAGCACTGAGCAGCATAGAGCGCCCTCTCGCAGCTGTAGACGGTAATGTTTTGTCTTGGTTCTTGGCTCTAAATAAATGCGACTTATAGTCCAGTGCAACTTATATATGTTTTTTCCTCGTCATGACGTCTTTTTGGACTGATGCGACGTATACTTGGGTATGTTGACGTTTCACTCCGACACTAGCTGCGTTTACATGGACACTACTCATCCGATCGTAATAGGACTAGAGGTACGATCAGAATCCAAAAAAAGTCACATGTAAACACGTCAATTGGATTGAATTGGCCAGATCCGACTAAAATTTTGATCAGATTGTAAGGGGTGGTTTATCCCTTTTGTAATCCGAACAAGAGGACATGTAAACACTTGACCGGATTGAAAACTGAAACTGGAAAGTACTGTGCATGCGCAGTGACGTAGAAATAGCGTAATGACGTATGATGCGCGAAACAAGCTGTTCTTCCTGGTGACTTTTTTTTTTTTAAGTAACATTAAGCAGCACAACAGTTCATGTGTTGGTCGTCGCCTAATTAGGACTCGAAGTAGATAAATATCACATGCGCTTTTTAAAACAGTATGCAACAGCAGCAGGAAACTCTGTATATTCATGCAGTGTGCGCATGTCAAAAGAGTAAATCCGATCAGAAGCTTGTGACATGTAAACGTGCATATCAACCCGATCACTTTATTCAGCGTTCATGTAAACACTACGTTCAGATTCGTCAATCAGAATAAATTAAATCCGATGGAAGCAAAAAGTGTCCGTGTAAATGCACCTCATGACATATGACTAACATTTGTTGACTAATATTCTGTAGGACAATATTACTTCAGAGATATGGAAAGCACTCATTTAAATAAATTTCATACTTGTTCAGATTGATTTCTTCATTATCTCCAAGTCAGTTATTCTGCAAACAAATTTTTTTGAGAAGTCACTACCTCATGTCTCCTCAGATAAAACACCCCTGATGGGATCGCATCTCAAACAGATCACACTCATCACCACCGTTCTGCCACACATCAATGCCAAAGAGGAGTCAAGCAGCCTTTAAAGTGTAAATATCAGAACAACCTTTGTTTAGCTAAAAAATATGAATATGCGTTCATATATTTTGAAGATGAAAGGGTTGATATCTAACGTGTCTGACCTCATCCTTTGAAGCGCTTCTTAGAACTATGTTTTGAAGGCATTCTCATGTTAACCTTAACAAGCGCGTATTTCCATGTGATTGATCAGCTGATGAAATGACATGGATGAAAGGTGTATGTGATTCACAAATAAGGTCAAAGCGAGTGTAAAATAAGGGTGATTTTTTGTTTCCCGCCAATTTATTTCTTTGTTGTGATCTTTACCGCTTTCATTCAATTGCTTTATTTACTAACACAGTACTCGCATTAGATCCTTAGACTAAACAAAAATGTCCATTTCAAAATCAGTCAAAACACAATTATAACTGAAACTGCATCCTAACACAACAGGTGTCTAAGAGGCTTTGGGACATCTCCTGCACTCAAAAGAATACAGAAGCATTTTACAGGCAATTGAATATGGAAAAATATCATTAAATGGCGAGACATGGGGGTACTAAGATTATTGGTACGTCGTATGATAACATCACATGTGATTGGGTGCTTAAGGATGACAAATCAGACTCACAAAAATAACACAACTATGAAGTCATCAATAAATCAGCACTACACCATTGACACTGTTATAATTCGACGCCAGAAGGGGATTGACGGTGAACAATGGAATGCAGCAGAGTTTTTTTTTCCTGCACCTCGGAATGGAAGGATGAAACAAATCGCTCGGATGTCAGCTGAACGAGAGAGTTAATAATTCATTTGTCTGGTGGGGGGGGGGGTGAGAGAGGGAAAGAGACAGAGATTCTTTGAAGAAGGGGTACAGATGGTCATCAGATGGGGCTGAGAGTCTGAGTGTGGCACGGTGCTTTGACATCACCTGGGTGCACACACACCATATGCCACTAGACCTGACAACCTGCCACACACACACACACACACACACACACCTGTTTGTGAACTCACTCATGTTTAACACATCTCTTCATGCATACTAATCTTGCCTAAAATGAGCATGTTGTACCACCATGTTGTTTTAAAATCGCTGATCTTCAATTCTTCTCATTTTAAAGCCAAACAACCTTAACTTTTGGTAGCTGTTATGTTTTGTAAAATGTACTAGAAATGATCTAAACAGCAACAAAAAAATCATAACCAGAAATCTGTGACATAAAAGGGTTATGATAACAGCACCAATATTAATCCTTAAAGGGGTCATCTGATGCAATTTCAAGTTTTCCTTTCTCTTTGGACTGTTACAAGCTGATTGAGCATAGATAAGATCCCTGAAGTTGCAAAGACAAAAGTCTCAAAACCAAAGAGACGCCCCTAAAATGTCTCATTCAAGCATGCCCCCACGTCTAGGTCATGATGTGGGAATATTTGCGTAATGCCTCCCAAATGTTCACACAAAGAAAGGCGGCGTGGTTTCAGTAACTGCAGTTAGTATTGAAGCAGCCATGTCGGGGAGATGCTGTGTGTTTCTAGACAAAAGCAAAAGCACTTTATTTGGCCTTCCAAAAGTAGATGCAAAGTAGAACAGCAACCCAGGTCGTGGGTTCACGACCTTTTCGTGAACCCAGGAGAGGAGGTAATTCTGACTTTGCTATGACAATCTGGTGTTTCTAATTTCTGGTTAGAGAGTCGGACTAACAATCGAAGGGTTGTGAGTTCGAAGCTCGGGCCGGCAGGAATTGTAGGTTCGGGGGAGTGCATGCACAGTGCTCTCTCCACCTTCAATACCACGACTTAAGTGCCCTTGAGCAAGGCATCGAACCCCCAACTGCTCCCCGGGCGCCGCAGCATAAATGGCTGCCCACTGCTCCAGGTGTGTGTTCATGGTGTATGCTTTTTCACTGCTGTGTGTGTGTGTGTGTGTGTGTGTGCACCTTGGATGGGTTAAATGCAGGGTATGGGTCACCATACTTGGCTGAATGTCACGTCACTTTCACTTTCGTGTGTGTGTGTGAGAGAGAGCGAGCGAGAGGGTCACATAACATAAGTGGTGTCAGCTGTCTTAACCATCCGTGGATAGTGTACCCTTTAAAAATTTTTTTTTTTTTTTTTTTACAATACTTCAGAAATGTTGTGATAATGTTATAAGAATGTATCATTTTTTAAAGTGTTAAAAACTTAATTACCAAATCCAGTCTGCTACTACATGTAAAATCTAATTTTTACAATTAAAATGTTTGCTAATAACAAACCTTTTTTTTGTTTTAGATGTATGCCATTTTACCTCTTCTGAAACCAGATATCAGAAGCTACATGATTAATGTATATCTGAATAAAAGTCACATTACCAGAATAGTTTTGAATAACTACTTTTTTTTTTAAACTAAATATGCATATACATATATATATATATATATATATACACACACATATATATATATACACACATATATATATATATATATATATATATATATACACACACATACATACATACATACATACATACATACATATACATACATACATACATATATATATATATACATATATATATATATATATATATATATATATATATATATATATATATATATATATATATATATATATATATATTTATTTATTTATTTTTTTTTATTTTTTTATTTTTTTTATTTTTTTAATGACATGACATAATCCTGCATTTCCAGAGTGATAGTTTGAAAAGTAGATAATCTCAGACGGCGTACTTCATGTATGAAATCAGTAGAGCATGAACGCAAAATGAAAGAGTGCTTTTTATACACCAAAACTCATAGGCCCAACATGCACACACAAACATTCAGGAAAGAGGTTATTGATGACACAGTCTGCAAGAGATAAGCATCATTACCCCAGTGCAAAAGAGAGAATGAGAGAGAGAGGGCGAGTAAGAGAGAAAGAAAAAGAATGCTAGAACTCAGTTGAGCGTTTTTTTTTTCATTATAAAAGTCATGATGTGTAACATGCACCTTAATTAAATTGTGAGTATCATTGCCATGAACCAAACACTTGCACACGAACCACCATGAAAAATTAGATTTTATATTTTCTGAAGTAAAAACAAGATTACTATTCGTGTCTGTACAGTATGAAACAAGTTATGTGTCCAAATTTAATACTTTGGGCTAGGCGGTTTGAAGACAGTAAGAGCAATATTAATATCGATGTTTTAACCACAAATGTTCTCTCATACTCCAACACACACACAAAATACTCCCATACCCGCCTACCAGCTTCCCTCAAGGGAAAATCTAACAATGGGAGTCAATACTACATTTTGACATTATAGACTTTAAAAAATGACCTGACAGGTGAGTGTGTCCATGGGAAAACACTGAGGATCCTGTGTGTACGGTGTGTGTATGTGTGTTGCTTTTTCTGAGATTAAATGCTGAGCATGCACAGATCATGAGATGTGAGTTGTGCAGCATAAAACAGGGAGAGAGAATAAATAATGTCTGAATAGAATAAACCAGGAAGGAAACAAGTCACAAAAAGGAAGTGCTGGAGTGGCAAAAAGGCGAATTGGCATAAAGCCCTCTCAGATCCCTATGTATCCATGTGAAAAATGTGACTAGCAAAAGAAATGACAAAAGGAGGAGGAAGATGTGCTAAAAGCTCCTCCTGAAGGAGTAAAAACCAGGGGAGACAATGATTCCCTGTAAAACAGGAAGTTGAAGACTGTCTGACATGACCATCCCGCAGCAGCTACAGTATGAGTGCTGTCGATCGCTCATCAAGCTGGAGTGCTGCGTGACACCAGCTGAAATATGAAGAGCCATTTCTTTTGACATCTGGAGTAAATCTGTGGCTCAGTGCTCAATTCTGACACACTAAAGCCACAGCACCATTTTATGATGACAACAGAATATTAAATTTATATCTCCCACCCTCCCCTTCCTCCCAGCTTTACTCAGTCTGTTCCTCAACCTCCTTCTCTCCCTCTCAGCCTCCCTCATTTACTTGTGCGGAGGAGTTTTAATACACTGCAGCTTTGCGGTTGTCCTGAGGTTAAATGGATATTAGAAAACGAGAACAATGTATAAATGGTTGCTAGCAAAAACAGTGAGTTTGAGTTAAAAACGTTTCTATTGGATTTAAACAGATTATGTGATTCATACATATAGGACCCCCCCCCCCCCACACACACACAGACACACACACTTTATGTTGACATTGCTCACATATGGTCTGCAGGTTTGTTGTCAGTGCCAATATGTCATATTGCCTCTCTGCAAAGCATGCATTACATCATGACAGGTTCACCAAAGATTCATGCAGAAATATGGCGCACAAACTGCAAAAGTTTTACTGAAATGTTCAGTTGTACTGAAGCATTAAATAGAAGTAGTACTTGATCTGTATGGCACTTTTTACAAAATCATTGTTACCCAAACAATAGTCTCGGACTTTCAGACTGAAAGTCTGGAATTCATGGCAGCTTTCATTGGCCAAGGCCCATCCATGAGGCCAATCATAATTTGTATGAACAAAACAAATTATGATTTTCAGTTTCTAGGCGTGGAAATGTCACCACAATAACAACCAGTGTGTAAAACGTTCAAACGTATTTTAAAAATTCTATGCCACAAACTTATTTTTATTTCACACTAGAGCTGCAACTAACGTTTATTTTTTCTGTCGACTAATCTAACGATTATTTTTTCGATTTGTCGACTACTCATGATTATTTTTATTAAAATTAATTATTAATCTAGAGTTCTTTTTTTGATTAGCTAATAAATCCTTTGGATAATACTACAAAAAATAAACTAATATAATATTTCAACCTTTATTCATTTTTTTTTTTAAATACTTAAATGTGGTTGAAGTTTTTACAGTATACAAAAATAAAGAACCAAAGAAAATAATTTTACTATGGTAAATATGAGTTAACGATAGCTTTTATAATTAAACCACAGTATAGTATCCACAAATTTACAGTTGTCTGAGATTGAGTTGTTCTTTAGCATCACAAACCATAAAATGTAGTCAGGGTTCTGCTATGGTTTATTTTCATAACGGGCAAACACAGGTCACAAGTTAACATGATCATATTTGTGACCCGTCACGGAAACCAGTGACACAAGTCGGCAGCACAGCTTTCGAGCAAAATGAGAAATCATCGTTTTTTTTTTTTGCAATCTGTTAGTTGAGATCACAAAGAAGCCTCTCCGTGTTTGAGATAGCAGTATTGGTATATTTAAACGTGTACATTTTGAGGTTGAAATCAGCTTGTTTGTCAGAGATTCTAGCACGCAGTAGGGGCGTTTCATTGTCTGTGTATTTCCATACTGGATAAGCCCGCTTTTGTTTCTTTTGTTATTGCCCCGCCCTCTGAAGGAAGCGTGGATACTTATTATGCAGCGCTCTGGCCGGCTCTAGCTGATATCAAAATTCAATGAAGATGTACGCCGCAAAGATGATCGCAGACGAGCTTAACCGTGGCCGTTACACAATTTTTTTTTTATTTAAGTACTTCTTCGACAATCCGGATGCTTATGAACAAGCGCTCACTGATTCTGAAGACGATCTGAGCGACGACGAAAGTGGCATAATAAGACTGTATAATATCCCTAATCTACAACTGAGCAAAGATGACGACGAGGAAGAATGTATTGGACTGGCGTCAGACGAGTTGGACCGTAAGATATCAGAGGCTATATCGATAGTAAAATTTGATGTGATAAAGACCGTAACATTTAAAGGCAATCAGACACACAGTGCAAACTTTGGAGATTGTTATATCCACAAAGAAGACCCCGACAAAGAGAAAGTGTGCCCGAACGGGGGGAGCTTTACAGGGGGTTTGGCCTATCTAAATGAGATGTAAATGAGCCCCATTGTCACTCGCAGCAGTGAGAACTGCACAATCTTTAGAGGCTATTTTCTGCTTTTTTTAGCTTTTTTGAGTGCCTACCTTCAAATGGCCACAATTTCTCCAAATATTATCAGATTTCCATGTGTTACACATTGTTGGAAAGCTTGGGGACTACACTTTCAGAATCTGTGAATAACTCAAAATGCCCCAGAACCGACTTGTGTCCCTACTTTCCGTGATTGGTCACATTTCTTTGATTCAGCAGCTGCACAATGTGCCGCCGATAGTCCTGTCTTGAAACCAGAGATCTGGAGCTGATTCGGTGTAGATCAGTAGCTCAGTGGTTCGTGACTGTTTTTCCGTGGCGATCCGTCTTTTAACTAGGGCTGGGTATCGATTCAGATGTTCCAGTTCGATTCGATTTCGATTCACAAGCTCTCAAATCGTTTCGATTTCGATTCTCGATTCGATTTTCTATTAGAGCTGTAATCGGGCCTTAAAAGTTAAGCCCGACAGATTTCGGCCTGAGCCCGACAAGTACATTTTGATTGACAGCTTTTTAAAAGCCTGAACCCATTTACAACCCGACATTATTCAAATGTACGCACGCACACATCTCAGGAATGAGTCATTTATACATGGTTTAACATAATTTATACATGACCAACGTAATAGGCCACTTGGAATTTTGAACAAAGAAATAAAATAAGTCCTCTGTAACATCGTAACATCTCAGCACTCTATAAATAGCCCTAGGTATAGACTCATTTAGCATTTAAATTGGCCAACGCACCAATACAAACAAATCTAAAAAAATTTAATTAAGATAAATTCTAAATTAAGATGGGTATTTGGCAATAACGAATTAAGATAAAGGCTCTTCCGGATTTTTTTAGCCACTGCAGCTGACATAATAAAATAATAATGCCAACATTAGCTAATATAGCCTACTCTGTTTACATTATGCATTTAAGACTCAAATAATATTTAGTTATTATTTGAAAAACATTTACTCACCAAGATTAGGTAAGGCCTACCTGTTTTTGTGAAGGAAAATGATTGAATCCACTGTAGATGGCTTCAGCGCGCTCCTGCGCTCACTGATGGTGCATCATTATTCACTCATTATTCTCATTATAAACCAGGTCAAAACTTTTCCAAACCTCAGACTTTGCTTTAGTTGCTGGTGCTACCAAAACGTAATCGTCAGAAGCAAGCCTCCGTTTCAACTACTCAGCATACATTTTCGCATCTTTCTCGTGCTAATCGAAACATTACATGACCGCTCATTTACCGCACAAGCCCGAGCCCGGCCCGGCCCGATTGGTTCGATTGACAATGGGCTTCTTCACACTGCCTGAACATGTGCAATTGTGCTTTTGAAGACTACTGACCACGCGCACCTGTCCGCGCGGTTGTCTGCAAAGAGCCTCGGTACACACTCTCCGATGCGATGTTTACATCAAGCCTGCATAGCGGTCCATAGTGGACTCGCGGACGCAGAGAGTACAAGAGGCATTAAGATGCAGCCTGTAAGACGCGAACGGGAGCATGACCTGACGCGCAACATTGCAGAAAATGTGCGTTCACAAATGTAGCCTTGTGTTGATCCAAATATGGAAAGCACTTTCGAATTTAATAATATGAGGTTCTCTCCAGAGATATTTTGCCACATTTCTTTAATTAAGCATGATTGCTTTAACTTCTTCAAGTGAGTTGCAAAAGTTGTGTGTGTGTATGCGCATTTGAATTTGTGACGGGCCGCGGGGGTTGAGAACCACTTCTTTAAACTGAATGAATGAATGACAGGTTCGCTGGTAACATCGCACAAGGCACATAAGAGGGTGACATCTAGTGGAGAAGATTTGTAATTAAATTAACGTTAATCTTACGTTCAATGTCTGCGGAAATAAATATGGAAAAAAATAAAATCATGGCCTTTGAGAATCGATTTTGAATCGACCACATTTAAAAAAAAATGATTAATCGAAGCCCAGCCCTACTTTTAATGCTTGTTCGAAACCCGCGCCAACACAGACTTGATTTACCTTATTTTTTTGTTTATCTTACTTACTTTATTCCGCTACGGGTGATCATACCAATAACTTGTAATCCTTACAAGAATATCAGAATCATGCAATGAACAAGTCTGCGTTTATTAGACACTTAATATCACATCAGTTTGTGCTTTTAGAATCGCCGAATCTGCTGCAGTCGTTCCATCTGCAGCGGAGACCTGAACCAGGAAGTTGGTCACCAGATAAAATGGTAACCATTTAAACCGCAACACCGGAGAGCGGCAGTATGTTTAAATATTGTCTTTGTGATGAAATGCAACTTTCTCCGTTCCCAGGAGCAGAAGCTGCCATTATGCGAGATGTAAACTGTGACGCGTATTTTTGTAGTCGATGTAATCGATGACGTCGACGCGTCGTTGCAGCACTATTTCACACACACATTTGAAAATCCAGCATTAAGTTGATAAGCTGATAAGCGCTCGTTGTCACCGTTGAAGACATAACAGCTTTCTTTTTTTGTTAGGGGTTTGGTGTCAAGGCATCGGTTTCCAGGCAGATCTTGTTTAAATATATAAACACTAGTCATACTTGTCTGTGCATACCAAGCAATACAACTGTATTCACATAGATAACATAAAAAGTTAAAGTGCTCATATTCTTGATATTTATACATATGAGAGGTTCTTCTATAATAAAAAATATACAGCAGAACTCAAAACTAAATATTTCAAACCTTTCTGAAATGACAAGATTTGAAATCAGGATAATCGTGATGCCACAATTTGACTTTGAAACCCCCCTTATTTCATGACTATCATGACCTGTGATCATTGTGTTGCTAAGTGGTTTGCAGCCATTTATGCATTAGTGAATCAAGCCTGTGACTTCAAACTGTTACTGTTAGTAGCATGGAGTCTATCTGTTCTCTATATCATTTTTTTTTTTTTAATGGCAGATGACTAAAGATGACTTTTCTTGCAAAATCAATTTCTACAAAACAATCTTTTGAACATGTTTAACTGTCAAAAAAAAAGGCTTCTTCATGACATGACCCCAGTCAATACACACAATGAAAAAAGCCACTTAAAAAGTCAGTGCAAACTATACAAATGTACATCAACCAAATTAGTGTCCTGAAGCATTTATTGACAGTACCATTACAGGACATAGCTCATACTTCTTTTTCTTGCTGGATCTCCTCTGTGATATGATATCACATTACATTCACCTACTCTTTAACTAATAATACAATAGGGCATTCATACAATTAGCATTATATTGTATTTGACAGAAAACAAACAGGGGTAAAATTGTAGATTTAGGCTGGATTATATCAATCACCTACGCTTTAACAATAGGGATATGTTAAATGGTATGAATGCAGAAAGCCTTTTGTATTTAATTGAAATTTAATTGATTTATCAAGCTCATAATCTCATTAAATGCCTCTAAATCTCAGTTTATTAATAGCAGAGGCATTACATGTCTCTCACGTGTGCAGAATTAAGCGGAGTGAATTATAAAGTGGTTAAATACAGGCTAGCTGAGTCAGCGTAGCTGTAATAAATGAGGCCTCTCAGCGGCGATATGTACAGCTACAGAAGAGCATCAAAATAGAAAAAATCATGAATGGAAAGGATGAGAAAGAGAAACACCTCTAGTTGCTAAAGGAGAGAGAGGGGGAGAGTGAAAGGACACTATTATTTACTGTGAAAAGTTTTCTTCAACCCGTATTGATTGGATTCAGGATCACCCGTTAAGCTGATAATAATTGAAAAGGAAAAAAAAAAAGCTTGTGGTGCTCTGTTTGGATGTTGGAGGAAGAAAGAGAGGGTTTTTGTTCAGAGGCTGTTCACCAGATATAAGAAATGGGCCCTTGGATTCCACAGAAGCGACTGGAGCACACACACACACCAAAACACAGAGTGTCACACTTCATACATGCTTTAACGCACTCTTTCTGTCTATTGAAACATAGCTACTTCTTTCCTTAATGGAATACTTCATCCAAAAATGGAAACCCCTACACTTCAGAAGACTTGCAGTGTAGAGCCTGAGTCGTATGGACTTCTTTCCTTAAACTTCTGATACTTTGAGCTTGACAGCCCCGGTCTCATTTTGCTTTTATTTTTAGATTCACAACATTGTGTAAAGCCACTTACAAATGAAATTAGAAATTCAAAAGAAGTGCTGAAATACAGATTTTTTTCAAAGAGGTACAGACTTCAAAGAAAGTACATTAAATAGAGCACATTAATAGGATCCAGCCTGTCCAAGAGCTCATGGAACAGATGTGTCTTCAGATAGTTGCAAAAAGTTTGTCTGTTCAGGAGGTTTGGGAGATCATTTCAATGATCAACAACAGACTATCTGTTGTTGTTTTTTTTATTAGATGGCTGAAATTAATACTTTCATTTGGCAAGGATGCAATAAATTAATAATAATTAAAAAAACTTCTACATTGTTAAAAAATTGTTTCTCATAAATGCTGTTATTTAGAACTTGATTAGTAAACATTCCTTAAGAATTATATATATATATATATATATATATATATATATATATATATATATATATATATATATATATATATATATATATATATATATATATATATATATATATATATTTTGTTATAATAACTTAGTAGTAGTGGTAGTAGTGCTATCATTACATTAAAGGGATAGTTCACCCAAAAATGAAAAGTATGTCATTAATGACTCACACTCATGTCGTTCCAAACCTGTAAGACATAATATCTGGAACAACAAGAGAGTGTGTTATTAATGACATAATTTTCATATTTGGGTGAACTAACCCTTTAAGTAATATATTTCTGTCACAGCATCTTCAAGTTAAACTGAACTTTTATTTTGATGGGTTGTTGTGAAGACCTTTACGTTTTTGTTTCTATATGACATAATGATACTTCTTCTCAAATGAAACTAAAATCCTCATGAAGTGACTCTCAGAGCAGTTCTAGAGATCATGTGATTACTCATACTGAGGCGCCAGAGGCTGAAAACCCACATACTTCAGCAGGGCCATGCACAGGGGGATGACCCGGTGGCTACAGCCACTGACCCTTTGCCCTCATCAGCTCAGTTGTCCTTCTCACCAATCCCCCATTAACCCCAGCTCAAAGTGGTCTGTTACAGTGCCGCTAAAGATCCACTGATTACGCAAAACGGCTCCTTGTTTCCCACCACATCTCTCACAGTTTGTGTTCCCTCTCTCTGGAGAGTGGAGACCACAGTTCCCGAAGCTCGCTGCATTAACAGGTAGATGCATTACAATCCAAATTACAGTCAGTGGATGATTCGCTGAATTAGTAATTTGGTAGTTTTTGTATTTCTGTCAGCAATGATTTGGTCTCAGTGAGTGATATCTACAAAATATCCACGTCCTTAGAATTACAGTGTCTGGTCAAATTATTATACCCGATCAGATCTAATATAAATAACACAAAAATCTCTGTTGATGGCACACTTTGTAGACAAAAAAAAAGCCTTTGCCAGAAAGGAGAGAGAGAGAGAGATAAAGTGCGATGGAAGACTGCTAAAGGCCTTTCAACATTGCAAACATTAAAACAAAGCTCCAGCAAGCCAGCAGGTAAATCATCATATAGAGTATTTAGCAGCTGTCACACTTTAATTTTTGTAATTAAGTATATTTCCCTTAATAATCACTTGATACTAGTAATCTATAACACACCATATTAAACAAAAAAATAATAATAAAAAAAATAATAATATAAATGTTCTAAATGAGTTGTTTATTAGTATACAGGTGCATCTCAATAAATTTGAATTTTGTGAAAAAGTTCATTTATTCCAGTAATTCAACTCATATTGTGAAACTTTAAATAAATTCAATGCTCACAGACGGAAGTAGTTTCAGTCTTTGGTTTTTCTTTTAATTGGGATGATTTTGGCTCACATTTAACAAAAACCCATCAGTTCACTATCTCAACAAATTAGAATACTTCATACTGTAAGACCAATAAAAAAAAGAAAAAAAAAAGGAAAAAAAAAAACGTGAATTGTTGGCCTTCTGGAAAGCATGCTCATTTACTGTACATGTATTCAATACTTGGTAGGGGCTCCTTTTGTTTTAATTACTGCCTCGATTCAGCGTGGCATGGAGTTGATCAGTTTGTGGCACTCCTGAGGTGGCATGGAAGCCCAGGTTTCTTTGGCAGTGGTCTTCAGCTCATCTGCATCTCATCTTTGGTCTCTTGTTTCTCATCTTCCTCTTGACAATACCCCATAGATTCTCTATGGGGTTCAGGTCTGGTGAGTTTGCTGGCCAGTCAAGCACACCAACACCATCAACTTTTGGTGCTTTTGGCAGTGTGGATAGGTGCAAAATCCTGCTGGAAAATGAAATCAGCATCTTCAAAATGCTGGTCAGCAGAAGGAAGCATGAAGTGCTCCAAAATTTCTTGGTAAACGGGTGCAGTGACTTTGGTTTTCAAAAAACACAATGGACCAACACCAGCAGATGACACTGCACCCCAAATCATCACAGACTGTGGAAACTTAACACTTGACTTTGAGCAACTTGGGCTATGAGCTTCTCCACCCTTCCTCCAGACTCTAGGACCTTGATTTCCAAATGAAATGCAAAACTTGCTCTCATCTGAAAAGAGGACTTTGGACCACTGGGCAACAGTTCAGTTCTTCTCCATAGCCCAGGTAAGACGCCTCTGACGTTGTCTGTGATTCAGCAAATCCCTTGACACGTCTGTGTGTGGTGGCTCTTGATGCCTTGACCCCAGCTTCAGTCCATTCCTTGTGAAATTCACTCAAATTCTTGAATCGATTTTGCTTGACAATCCTTATAAGGCTGCGGTTCTCTCGGTTGGTTGTGCATCTTTTTCTTCCACACCTTTTCCTTCCACTCAACTTTCTGTTAAAATGCTTAGATACAGCATTCTGTGAACAGCCAGTTTCTTTGGCAATGAATGTTTATGGCTTACCCCCCTTGTGAAGGGTGTCAATGATTGCCTTCTGGACAACTGTCAGATCAGCAGTCTTCCCCATTATTGTGTAGACTAAGCCCCTTTCACACTGCACGTCGGACCCGCAATATTTCCGGAACATTGCCGGGTCGCCTTCTGTGTGAAAGCAACCACGTCCCGGGACTGATTACCGAATTGAACCCGGGTCGGGGACCTAGTAACATTGCGGAGTTCGACCCGGGACGAGCGCTGTGTGAACAAAAGCCAGATCTAATTCCGTGTCGAAGTGATGATGTGCGTTGTCGCGCGACTCTTTTACCGGCTGCTTTGAAGGAAGATCAACGTTCGCGACGGAAACACATGTGCAAACTGTAATGAAGCAGAGATCAGTTAGTTCCTCACTTTCCGCGCTGACGCCGAGATCGTTTGCTTGCTTCAGTGAAAGTATAACATGCCTATCGTTGTCGACTCGTACATTACACAAAACGAGCTGATGTCACGTATCGTTACGGGATCTTTACGGGTTGTGTGTGAAAGCACGCACATATACCGGGTCATCACTGGCAGTGTGAAAGTGCAAAATCTAGCGACCAGGGAACAATTGCAGGAACACTTTACCCCTGTATTTGCCGGAATGGCAGTGTGAAAGGGGCTCTAGTGAACCAAACTGAGAGAACATTTTGAAGGCTCAGGAAATCTTTGCAGGTGTTAGGTCGATTAACTGATTGGCATGTCACCATATTTTAATTTGTTGAGATAGTGAACTGTAGGGTTTTTGTTAAATGTG
The DNA here is from genome assembly GCF_003368295.1 of Carassius auratus. Lineage (NCBI taxonomy): Eukaryota > Metazoa > Chordata > Actinopteri > Cypriniformes > Cyprinidae > Carassius > Carassius auratus. Next base: position 11,256,735 of record NC_039268.1, on the reverse strand, counting down.
AGCCAAAATCATTACAATTAAAAAGAACCAAAGACTTAAACAACTTCCGTCTGTGTGCAATGAATTTAATACAAGTTTCACAATTTGAGTTGAATTACTGAAATAAATGAACTTTTCCATGACACTCTAATTTATTGAGATGTACCTGTATAATAAAGATTTATGTTGTAGAATATTAAATTAAATGTCTACTTATAGGGGAGAGTGGGGTAAGATTAGCCATTTATTACCTTTGTGGTCCTCATGATAAGTTAAAATGAAGCAGATGTACAGTGAAAGTATCTATCATATCCTGTCCTGTCCTATCCTAATAAAAGTATCCCTAACATTTTAAGTGATCAGAATGTTTCTATACAAAGATTTCTAAAAATATGGCTTCTTATTAAAAAGTGTTCCCATGGCGCATTTTCCCCTAGGTTAGGGGTAAATTGGTCCGAGTCGAATCGATGGGTAGATCCACCATCTGGGTGTAAAATGACCATCTGACCAATTCTGATTCAAATTCATGTGAAATAAATAATAATAATAATAATAATAATAATAATAAAACTAATTTAATAATTTCCTTTTACAAAGAGACATATCTATTTTCACGAAGTTAACTTTAACAACATAAAACCAAACAAATGCAGTTTAAATTTCAATATTTAATTGTTTGCATTTCTCCTTTTCACAATCTGGCAGAAATTATGGGTGGTTCCAAAATAAACGGGCTCAGAGAGTGAGAGCGAGCCCACTCTAATCAAAACATCTGCAATAAAGTCTGGAATTATTACAACGTGTGCTGTCTTCTCTGTTAATTGTATATTTGTAACAACTGGATAATTTTTGTAAACAAGCACCCACCCCCTAGTGCCCCTTTTCGGTCTGGGGCACTGCCCCTCAAAATGTGTGTGCATGGCCCTGTACTTCAGTATGTTTGTAGTAAAAAAAAAAAAAAAGTGCCATTCATTCATGCACAACAGAGACACTGATGCAGGAATCATTTTTACTTTTTTTAGTCTAGTCCATATCACATTTTGATTTAAGTACACAGATCAACTTTTGATTTAACCATACAAAATTTGGTATTCTGTGACATTCGGCGTTGCACTGAAAATTCTGTTTTTATGACAAGATTCCACGATTTTGTGCACATTTTCTGCATTGCGTAAATCACACAACCATATTAATAAATGTTACTTGAGCACCAAATCAGCTGCATAGAATTATTTCTGGAGGCTGGAGTAATGGCTGTAATTTTGTATCATTTCATTGATCCAGCAATTAGTGGAATACCTAAATGGAAGATGTTTTCTATTTGTTTGCAGCTCTGACTTTCTTTTTCTAGATGCATATATCAAATTACTATGAAATAGAAGATCAATTACACAATAAACTAACTAATGATAGATCAAGTGGCTGAATCCAGCCCATTTATAACAAGAGACTAGAAAACTTTACATTCTGCTTTCATGTCCAATATCACACAATATTCTTCCACAAGGAGACAGTCTGTTCTCTGGTGAGATTGTGCTAATCCAGTTCAGAGTTCTGAGAAAGAGCATGACTCTTCCATATTCAAGGAAGAGAGGATTTGATTTGCATCACTTCATTTTCATATCCTCTCTTTCCCTGAGCACACGTGCATAAGTGCACGTGCATGCCCCGTAAAATCGTCACATGTGAGCAGTAAACTGACAGCTCAGAGCCGGATTGAGGATCGATGGGGCTATATTCCAGTGATGTCATTACGCTTCAAAAATCTCTTCATAATGCCAGCACAAGCTCTCATTTGACATTAAAAAACCTACTGTCAGTATTTACTAGTGGGAAATTATAGTGCTGAAAAGGTGTGGACAAAGATTTGTGATGCACCTTACTGAATATGCATTTGGAGGAGTTTCACTTTCGATGTGTAAATTTATTTATTAAGATTTGCACTCGTCAATTTTCCCTCCCATCGGCGCTTTTATGGAATTGCGCTCTAAAACTAATTTGACCTGTTTGGTTCATCTGGCCCCAAATGTGCTTAGTCTTTTATGCTGACCAAGACTATATATATAGGGTTAGTCTTTGGGAGAATAATTTGCATTTAAAGAAATTATTTATATATATATATATATAAATAATTTCTTTAAATGCAATATATATATATATATATATTGTTTCTATTTATTTTATTAAAATGTATTTGTGTGTACTTCTGACATGCTTGGTTAGTAAAATAAATGTTGTAAATTCAAATCAGAGCATCTTCTGTGTCTGGAATGGATGTCTTCTTGAGTCTATAAGGTAACAAATAATATAATTAGATAACCTTGTTTGAAATGGGTTTGGCTAAAATAAAATTTTGGTTTCGCCTATACTATAAGGTATGTGTCCTATATTGACTGGGTTAAATGGAATGGCATTACTAAAAAGAGACTAAAATACATTTTTCATTGACTAAAATTTGATTGAATGTCATCAGTTTTCGTCGACTAAAACTAGACTAAAGTTTCATCAGTTGTCGTTGACCAAAACTAGACTAAAAATATAATAGTATGAACATGACTAAAGCAAAAAAAAAAAAAAAAAAAACACAAAAAAACCTAAAATGACTGCTTCACACAAAGACTAGAATAAAATTAAAACAGGCTGCCAAAAACAACACAAGTGTTGAGTTTTGAAACTTGAATGTTTTTATAGCACAATGACCTTGTATATCAAAACATAGAGGGAATTTTGATTCCTCAGTTCACAACCCCTTTAATCTATAATAATATTCCACAATACCTTTTTTTAATACTGTTTTTACAGTATTAAAAACAGCCATCCCATTTAAAACAAACTCAAGTCATTGGTTGAAGGTAATGCTCACACTGGACTGCTCACTGAATACACACAAAATACACACCTTCCAAAGAAATTCTGTCAATAAATTTCAGATTTCAATTTCTGTGGACAGAGCAATCCTATTGTTATTCATTGCAGTCCTTTGTATATTGAAGAAAGTCAACAAAAGCATGCATTGTGTGTGTTTTGTGCAAGACTCACTATAAAATGCTTTAGGGTTTGACAGACAGAGAATTTGCCCTGCTCTCTGAGCCTGACTTGTGGTCATCACTCTTATGGACTAAGGCTTATACAGACACAGAGAGAGAGAAAGAGAGGGACTGTGACCTTGATGACAGCAGTAAATTCGGACAGGAATGTCAACAGCCACAAGACATATTAGTGTCACGCCAGTGTGCCCATAAGTTTACCTCTGCAAATTACACAGCGACCATAAGATCACAGGAGCCAATCAGAGAGCCTGACCCTAGCTTAAATCATGACTGGCAAAACTTTTATCCACCCATTGCCTGAATAATTCTATACTGGACAAGTGTGGATACTTGTGCCAGTGCACAATCTGGTCCAATTATTTTTTGTTTTTACTGAAGAACATGTGGTTCTAGGTCAAAAATGGCTCAGCACCACCTCCATAAACCTGCTGTCCAGATGATCACCACAAAAATCTGGATGATAAAACAAAATTAGTTTGCTCCTATGAAAAGTCAGGAAAGCACTGAACACTGGAAGCGATGTGATATTCAGTTGACATACATTCTATTTTTGTCGCACTGCAAAGTTACTCAGCCACTTTATTTTAACCCACCAGTCTAAAATTATTTCTTATATAAATCATGTGTAAACTGACTGTGACTGCCATAATTTTTATTCGCCATATATTAAACAACTTCTCCCAGATGCATCAAAGTCAGTTTGTGGTGACATAAATATGATGATTTAAATTATACATGTCAAAATATACACACTGACAGTGTCTTCTAATGTCAAAGCAATTGGAAGTTATGCATTCTTTGATGAGAGTTGGTGATGTGAGGTTACATGAGACGGCAACCATTGTCGATTTGACTGGCAGCAAATGACAAAAATGTTTTGTATGATATAAACAAATTGGAACAATTGAGACCTTGTATTTAGGTTAATTTGATTATATTTATTCTTTACATTTATTATTTTAATAAGAATCCTACATTTATTCTTATTATTTTCGTTTATTTCTTTATTTTTTTCTTCATATTTGCATTTGCGGTTCACAATGGTTCTTTTAATCTTTCAATATAATACAATAATGTTCAAACATTTTAGGTCAGACTTTTTTGAAAGAAATTAAAACTTATCAAAAGTGATATAATAAATACATCTATAATGTTAATAATAACTAAAATTATGTTTCAGAACTTTCTATTCATAATGATGTTTTTGATCTACAGAAAAACTTGGGAGTGATGAAAAATCAGCTACACTGTCACATAAATAAATCACATGTATATACTTGTAAATATATTAAAATTAATGAAAATAGTTAATCCAATACTATTTCACAATATTACTGTTTTACTGTCTTTTTCATCAAATACATGGAGCCTTGGTGAGCAAAACGAACTTCTTTCAAAAACTTTTTAGGGAGTAACTTCTGAATAGTAGTTATGTTATATTGTCATCATATGGAAATGCATACTGGTTCTGAGCTTTGGTATGAGAAACAATACCATTTCTGTCACAGAGTATGGAATAGCAATGTTCACCTTTGAAACAGTATGCTGTCTTTAGTCACATTTATTGTTCAAGAGCTTTTGTAAGCATGTACGGTAACCCTTCAGGTTCCTGGAAGCCTGATCCATAGGTGAGGAGTACTGTGTGATCTTTGATGGTTTGATGGTCAGTGTGAGAGGCTGAGAGGAAGACATTGAATCAATGAAGCTCTGAGATCTTCAACATGTTGAAATCCTAGCCCTCAGCCCTGAAGACTTTTTATCAAACAGACTTTCTTTCACTCATTCACTCCATCCTTTCCTCTCCCTGCCCCACACTGACCATTCTGTAGTCTCTGAGGGATTTCTTTCATTTAATTCTGTGCTGCAGTAGTCCTGGGCCGAGTAGAAAGGGCTGGGATAACTGTTAAGACTGATCAATAAAGCCTGGCACCAGCAACAGCTCTGTGGAGACAACACACACACACCACCGAAAGGACACAACAATCGTTCATCAATACTATAGCATCTGACTCAAGATTCGAGGCAACTTCACCACCACCTCTGTCACTAATTATGCCCTTCACCAAGTACTCATCTTTTCAAAAGAAAAAGAAAGAAATAAAAGAAAACGAAATAGGAATAATTTATTTTTCCCCACTGCTGAACATTTGGTGTCTGAGCCGGAGGTTGCAGTGCACGTTTCCCTTTACTACAGTACACGTTTGGGGTAGGCGATATGAGCAAAATCTTATATCACGATATGGGTCATTTCATTTCACGGAAACAATATATATCACAAGTTATTTTTGTTTTAAATAAGGTCTTTATGATATCAAATATATTTGATACTACAATTTTCCTAATTCTTGTGATCGGTATCAATATCATAAAAAAAAAAAAAAAAAAAAAAAAAACAAGAAAAGAAAAGAAAAATAAACTAATAAAATGTATAAATGTATATATATATATATATATATATATATATAATACTAGCCTAAATTAAATACAAAAACATTCAAAATAGCAAACTTATTGCAGACAAGTAAACAGTCAGCAATTAAATCAGAATAAGAAACAAATTACAAGCAATAGGACAAAAAACAAATAAATAAAAAAAATGTGTCATACACTGTATGAAGCAATCAAATGTTTAAAAACTTATTCTTCACTGTGTAAATATATATGTGGATATACAGGTGCATCAAAGTTCTTTATTTTTTGTAATTTCATTAAAAAAAGCTAACTTTCTTATATTTTGAATTCATTGCACACAAATTAATTTTGTTTTAATTCTGATGGTTATGACTTACAGCTTAGGAAATAAATAAATAAATAAATAACTCACAAATTTGAATATTTTCTCAAAGATCAATCAAAAAAAAAAAAAAGATCTCCAAAGCAGGTTTAATTATGCACTCGATACTTGGTTGGGGCTCCTTTTGCACAAATTACTGCTTCAGTGCGTCGTGGCATGGAGGCAATCAGCCTATGGCACTGCTGAGGCGTTATTTAAGCCCAGGTTGCTTTGATAGGGTCCTTCAGCTCCTCTGTATTGTTTTTTTTTTTCAGATGTTACTTATCTTCCTTTCCACAATAACCTATTCTCTGTGAGGTTATGGGCAGGTGAGTTGGCTGACCAATCAAGCACAGTAATATCATGGTCAGCAAACCAATTGGAAGTGGTTTTGCCACTGTGAGCAGGTGCTAAAGTCCTGCTGCAAAATGAAATCAGCATCTCCACGAAGCTTGTCGGCAGATGCAAGCATAAAGTACTCCAAAATCTCATGGTAGATGGCTGCATTGACTTTGAACTTGATAAAACAATGGACCAACACCTGCAGCCGTTACAGCACCCAAATCATCAATGACTTCAGAAACTTCTGTGCCTCTCCATTCTCCCTCCAGACTCCAGACCTTTAGTTCCAAATTAAATGCTAAATTTACTTTCATATGAAAAGAGGCATTTGGACAACTGATCAACAGTCCAGATCTTTTTCTCCTTACCCCAGGTGAAATGTTTCTGATCTTTTTTTTTTTTTTTTTTTCTGGTTCAGGAGTGGCTTGGTTCTATGAATGTGACATCTGTAGACTCTTGATGCGCTGACTCCAGCTTCAATCCACCCCTTGTGAAGCTCTCCCAAGTTCCTGAATCAGCTTTTCCTGACAATCTTCCCAAGGCTGTGGTCATACCTGTTGCTTGTGCACCTTTTCCTACCACACTTTATCCTTCCAGTCAACTTTCTATGAATACATTTTGATACAGCACTCTGTGAACAGCCAGCCCTTTCAGCAATGACCTTCTGTGGCTTACCCTCCTTGTGGAGGGTGTTGATTATTGTCTTGTGGACCATTGCCAAGTCAGTAGTCTTTCCTATAATGAAAATGGAATAGTACATTTTTTGAGATACTAAATTTTAAACTATCCGAAGTCGTAAGTCATAACCATCATAATTAAAACAAAAAATCTCTTGAAATATTTCAGATTGTGTGAAATGAATCTAGAATATAATAAAGTTTTTGTTTTTATTAAATTACAAAAAATAAAGACCTTTTCCTTTATATTATTTTTTTTAGATGCACCTGTATAGCCTATTTCACATATAGTGAAATAGTGAAGTTCTCTTTTGCTGTAAATTGTATTTCAACAGCTTAAAATCACTTATTTTAAAATTGCAAAGCTTAAATACAACGCAAACAAGGCAAAATAAATGTTATGTTAGTGTGTAACTTTGATAGAGGTGATAGTCCAAAACCTCTTCCGTTAATCACATCTACCGGTATACTGTTCACCCAGAACAACAGAGTTGTGACATGCTTTGATCTCGCTGCCACGCAGCAAGTGGAATTAATGTTCAGTCGGATTTAAATTTGGAGACTGATTTGGGCAATCTAAGACTTTACATTTCTTTGCCCTGATAAAGTCCTTGACTGAACTGGCAGGGTGTTGGTTGGTTGATCATTGTCCTGATCATATATCAAGTGCTTTCTAATGAGTTTGGTGGCATTTTCTTGAATATTGGTAGCCAAGATGACTTTGTACCATTCAAAATTAATTTTGTTACTGCCATCATACACTAAGTCATCATTAAAATGAAGAGGTCCTGTTCTAGAGACAGCCATGCTTGCCCATGTCATGACACCACCTCCACCAAGCTTTACAGATGAGGTTGTATGCTTAAGATCATTTGCAGATCCCATTTTTTCTCCAAACTTTTGCTTGCCAGTCACTTAGATAAAGGTTAATCTTTGTCTCATCTGTCCATCAACTCAGTTCCAAAACTCTACTGGCTTACATTTTTAAAGAATCTTCCTGTTTTTGGTACTGATCAGAGGTTTGGATCTAGCTTCTGTAATTCTGTGTCAAATTCTCCTGTGGACTGTAGATTGACAGAGCATCACCCCAGCTTTCTGGAGGTTGTTGGTGATTTTACAGACATGTATTTTAAGGTTCATTTTCACAGCTTTTATGATTTATCTGTCATCAGCTACTGTTTTCTTAGCCGATCAGGTCGTCATTGGTTGCTGATGTCACCGATAGTTTCCAAACTCTTGATTTCTCCATGCTCTTTGTTTTTCCTATAGTTCTAACTAACTTCCTCTTTTCTTTAAGCCTCCAAATTGCTTGCTTTTCTTTCAGAGTCTGTTTCCTTGTCTTCATCCTGGTTTGTGTGTGTCATCATCGAATGCAAGACTTAGATTGCAGAAGCAATGGATGTAATTGATAAGATACATTCCCTGCTTTTAATATCTAAAGAATTAATGCAACAGGACACAACTGAACACTTAGAAAGACCTGTGAGGCAACGGTTCCAATACTTATGCTCACATCAGATAGGTAGATGAAACTCTAAAAGTGCTGATCTTCTTAGCTGGTAAAACAGCTTTGGGTTGAATCACCCATGGTACATTTATCTCATTATTGGTGAAAATAAAATAATTTGTTTTATTTTTAAAAGATTAAACAAAAGAGATGTTATATATATATATATATATATATATATATATATATATATATATATATATATATCTCATTATTACATCATTAACAAAATGAACAACCAAACAAGAAACAATTCTATACAAAATGATTTATGTTGCACTGATGTGCTGTATCAGGCACTTATCCGTTAGTACTCCAGAGCAAATACTCAATTTTTCCCTCTTGAATTCAGGCCGTGAAGTGCAACAGGATGAGCTTTACACACATGGCACAAACAGCGTGCGTGTAGGAGGGAAACTAAAACAGCCAAATGGCTTCATCAGTTGCGCTGATGGGCACAGGGAAAATCAAGAACCCCATCGTCCGTAAGCGTAACGCACATCACCTATTAATAACCTGAAACACACACTGCAATCCACACACAATAGCAACACATGACACATATCGCACTTGCTGATAACGGTACCTCTTTGAACGACAAGCCAGAGAGACACCTCATATCTCACAGCACACCGAGAGATCCACGGCACTTAACGTGTAGTGTGTGTCTTCGTGTGTGTCTTAGCCCATCTGGTCGGATTTCTTTGCAAGGGTTTCCCCTCCCTCCCACTCACATGAGGTTGTTTTCCAGTTAAGCGTACAGTCTTTAGAGAAACGAAGGGGACAGGAGAACAGAACAAGTGCGCTAATGGATTCATGAGGTCAGGCCGAAACAGCGGATCAGGACAAACACATGCAGTCACAAAGGCAACCCTCTGAGGAACAGCCAGACAAAACAGGCAGCTCCACAACGACAGCATTTCACTCTGGCCGTCTGTCTAACAGAGCGAATGAGTTTGATAGAGTGTTTGCTCTCTGAGACAGTGAGAGCTTCAAAAGCTTCTACCTGTGAGTGTACATCCATGACAAACGGACTGTTAGACGACAGCATCGCTAACAATTTGCAGAGTGGCTATTACGAGGCGTAACACTCTGTTACTTAATGCAAGAGTGAATGTCTTACGGAATAGTTGTGAATGTCTAGACTTCGTCAATATACAGTTCAACTTTATCTTTTGATATCAGTCAGACTGTACAGGCTAACAAGAAAACAAGAAAAAACTTGCTCAATGAAAATTATGAAATAATTTAGATAACTCCAATAGCTTAATTTATTCGGCAGAACATAAAAAGATATTCTGAGTCGTTTTGATTCGTCAGTGGTCAACAAAATATTTGGTTACTAATATTATTTAAAATATATTCCTTTGTGTCTGGAACAATGTGAGGATAACAGAAATGTCAATTTTTGGTTAACCCTGTAAAGCCAAGCTCTACATCATACGGTATGAGCCATTACTATCGCATTCCCAATGGATTAAATCAGGTCTCACTACACTTTTTCCTCATTTGATTTGGAAATGTGTCACATTACAGAAGTAAAATGAGTTGAGAATCAATCGTCCTTCCACATTGTTTTGAACAATCTAACCGTTTTATCTAACTTCTAATTTTCTGCTTTAATCACCAATGTTTCCTGCAAATTGTCCTAAACCTGAGAGAAAGATTATTTGAAAACATTACTATCCTTATGATTTCCGGCAGGTGTACAGTAATTACACTCTGGATTATAGCACACTACATTTGCAGCTACCCTAGTGCAATTTCATTGCAATCAACAAAAATGAAACTTTTTTTCTCCCCAAAGCATCCCAGAATCTGCTGTCTCCATGGGAACAATCTCGCAGCACATACCTTTACCCTTTGGATACTCTCTCTCTACTTTTCTTACCATGGTATCATGAAGACTCTGTGTGTAGACCCCCTCCCTCATTTCTCCTCCTTTTCTCTCCTTTTTTCCCTTCCCGATTTAATGATCTGACCAATTAGGGCTGTAGTATCTCATGGATGCTTGGCAGGGTCATAATTGGAAGAGCTCTGAGTTTCTTTTTAATCATTAGCTTTAAGAAACTGTCTGTGCATTCACAATTAATCCTTTCAGAGAGGAAGAGCGCAGTAGAGGTAGAGAGGGAGAGGGAGAGGTCGGACGGCGTTACATGCACTGAATGTATTTCACAGCGGGGTCTCTGATGGTCATGTGGTATAGTCCATACTAATGGCGCTCATCTGAGCTCAAATGTAGGACATTACTGCCACCTACTGCCAAGGAGCAGAACTAAGATCAAGAGAGCAAGGAGACCTTGTGGTTAAGAAGTAGCCAGAGAATAAAGGACAAATGTGCCGTTTACATGCAATTTATAAAACCAATTTATAAAACCAATTTATAAAAATGAATCAAATCAGCAACAGATGACAAATGCAAGGAGTTATTATAATGTCACACAGGATGTCACCACAGAGACACATAAAGCCAGTGATTTTATATTTCTGAAAGCAGGAACATGTGGTACTGAAGCTTTGAGCACATCTATAATTACACTAGTACACCGTAGAGATATTACAGTCAGCACAGAGTGTAACCCACATGGAAGCAGGCCAGATGAGAAGCTAACTTTCCTAACTCAAACTGAATAAGAAATAAAGAAAATGTGACAATCTGAACAGGTTGAGTATGAATTAATGTCTTTAAATGAGTTACTTTGATGGTGCTTATATCAAAACTAACTTCTAGAGCTCTTATCGCGGGGGAAAAAACCCTGGAGCAACCTGGTATTGACACAGTGATAGATCATTGTTTGAACATCCAGCCTTTGGTTTCATTCCAGATCTTTAAAAACAACGCCACATAAAACATCACACCTCCATATGTTCCAAGGACATCTCACTCAATAGTCCTCACCAGAACACTCTATCTCACGTGAAAGGTCACATTCTAACACTGAAGGTGAAGGGTCCATTCAGATCACACCAGCCAATGTGTTTATTTCCCAAAGTTCTTCAACATCTGAAGAATATGGTTAAATGAACAAAGGAATCCAATGCAAAGCAGAAACTTTTTCCAGTAGAAACGTGATATTTTGGAATCTATTAACATGAACCTGCTGCAATGGAGGAGCATCAGATTGGACAAATATCTGTGAAGGGAAGGAAGAATCATTAATAATTGTTTGTCCTTTTTATAAGGACAGTTAAAGATGAATTTGCTAAGAGTGATTTGTTTATTTGTTGCATTTTTTGATCGATTAATTTATCATACTAATACAGTAGGTACGCACAACTTCAAAGATAATAGATATGGACTAGATATGCTCAAAACAGAGCTGTGTACCATTCAGAAGAGGACCACGGACACTTGGAAATCAAATCTTGATTTAGCATATGGAAGTTTCAAGTAAGGGCATAGAATTAAAATTCAACAAAAATCAAACCTCAATAAGTGGAATTGTTAGATGACAAACGTTTGTCAAGAAAAACTGTGAATGTTAATGTGACCAGTCATACAGGACTCACTTGAAGTGGATCTCTACACTGAATGTGAAGCATTAAGACTTCAGACTAGATGGATCCTCACTGCATTAGTGTGGACTGGTACCAAACAGTTTATTCAACATTCCATTAAACGGGACGAGACCTGTAGCTGTCACAGATATTTACTACAGACAAACAAAACTGCACAAGACACGGGGGATATCACTTCATGTTGCACAACTTCAGCAAAGGTGAGCACTACAGAGCTGCATGCATCCGTTTACAAGCTTTTACAGTTGGGTTTTTGTTTCAGGCTGTTTTTGGAAGAAGCAATCTCTGATAACAATCCACACTTGGAAAATCATTTCAGTACAAAAAGAAATGACAAGCCCCTGGCATTTCTCAAAAAACAAAACCATTTGTACTAAATGCATTCTGAAAGCTACATTCATTAGTCTCTGCCCTTATTTTACTTGCAAATGGGCTTCCAGTCTAAATCTAAATGGTCATGCCATTATTTGACTGTTTGTTCAATTAAAAAAAAAAAAAATCCCTTCTCTTTTTGACATCCTAAGTAGCCACGTCGGTTGTGAGCCAGCAACGTAAACACAATGATTATTAGCATACTGTGAGCAGTGCTTTCATTCATCCAGACTCCCCAGGTCCATCTGGCCAGTGCTGTCCATCATCACACTGCTGCCTGAAGCCACAATTATGACTATTGTGGTTAATAAACTAAAGCACTGAATAAGAAATGTACAATTAGACGAGACATATGCGATCCTGCGGCATGCTGTATTCATGAGCTTCATGACCTCTGATGAGTGGAAGCTGAAACGTTGCCTGAAAGGTCATTAAGCACATACGATTTTCATCTGTAAAACTGGAAGATTGACTCGGTTGTTTTTAGAAGTTGGGTATAGAAATAGAATTCTGACTAAGATGTCAACTAATTAACTTAACTACTCTTTTTAGACAAGACGTCTTGCAGACCAAGCTGAAATGAAACAAAGTTAAATGTCTGAACTAGTCACCTAATTTTGAGAAGTACAGTAGTTAGTAAGTTTTAATCTACTATAAGACTAGGAGTAGAGATTTTGAATACCCAAAGAGACATGAAAAGGATTTTCTTTTTTTTTTTCTTTACAGAGCTTTAGTTATACCTTTGATTTTTAATACCTTGCACATGAAAGTAAATTTCTAAATGCCCTATGAATTGCACCCATGCAATTAACAAAACATGTTACGTGACTGCCCGGTTGAAAAGATCAGCTTAAACCAGCACAAACCTTCAGGAAGGTCTACTGTCATGTTGGATGGTGCTCTTACAGTTGATCATCCAGAATATTCTTTCTCATGAAGCTGGTTGACCCAGGGCACTCTAGATAAGCTATTTAAGAAGTTATATAGGGCCCCCAGCATCAAAAACACAACATATGTTGGGGACCAATGCGAGTCTTTCCAGCAGAATTAATATCATATGTGACCCTGGACCACAATTTTAATTGGTCGAGATACAACTACTTCAAAATCTGAAATCTGAGGGTAAAAAAATAAATAAAATCTAAATATTGAGAAAATCCCATTTAAAGTTATCAAAATTATGTCATTAGCAAGGAATATTACTAATCAAAAATTAAGTTTTGATACATCTATGGTAGGAAATTAGCAAAATATTTTCAAGGAACATGATCTTTACTTAAGATCCTAATTATTATTATTTATTTTTGCCTAGAAACACACAGCATCTCACTGACTGTTTCAGCACTAACTGAGGTGACTGAAATCTTGCCTTCTTTCTTTGTTTTGAACATTTGGGTGGCATTACGCAAATATTTCCACATAGTGACGTAGATATGTGGGGGGGGGGGGTGTTTAAACGTGGCGTTTTAGGAGGGCATGGCAGAGTCTTAACTTTGATGAATATCTTTTAAAGAATATCTCTTTGGATTTGAGACTTGAGTCTTTGCAACTTTACAGATATTCTTCATGCAGCAAGAGCTTGTAACACTCCAAAGAAAAAAGGAAAAATTGAAATCGCATCATATGACCCCTTTAATAGGCCAAATGTAAAAAAAATGTATAAAACCTTCACACATTACATTTTAATGACAAAAATTACAGAATAGGCCGGTGTTTCCATTAAAATTAATTTTGGCCAATCAGAGACACATTATCTCCATTACTGGTGCATATCGATCAGAGGTCGTCCATTATGACTTCGGGTAAATTTGCACCCAAGACATAGCTAGAAATGATCTCCACCTAATAACTACACACACACACACACACAACCCAAGAGATAACCACAGCTCTTCTTACTCTAATCAACAAAACAGTCCTCGATCTTTGTCTCTCTCTCTCAGGGAGCTATCTCTTTGGCTTTCAGTGGGTAGTCTATCTAAATAGCACCCTATTGTCTTTAATTCCATTTTGATCCTATTATAGGGAAGGAAGTGTCTTAAATAAGCTCTTTCAGCCCTAAATGGCTCTGTGAGCCCTCTGTCTGGTGGACAATTAGTAGGGCACAACAGCCCACACTACAGAGAGACAATAAACTAAGTGGGTTTATTGAATTGAATCTCATGACACAAAATGAAGCTAAACTCTTAGGCGTTGGGTTTAGCCAGAAGACAGCGGATGTCCTAATTAAACTGACACCCCGTCTAAATTATCCGTGCGGAGATGGACTAAATCATTGCATGGCGCACACAAACTAGCACGTCTCCACAGGTGCTGAAGGACTACACGAGCAGACGTCGTCTCTACGAACTGAACATACAGAGAACATGAAGTCGGAACTCAAATGTGGATTTGCTAATGAGGGTTTTACATCTCAGGAGTGCAGACCACCCACATTCGTATTAAACCGACTGGAGAGAGAACAAATGGAATCTGATGAATACGGATCAGAACTCCTACAAACTAAAAGACAAATATCAGCTTTAAAACATCACTAGGGAGATATTTTGGGTGCAAAATAAAACTAAAAAAGTCAAGGAAGAGAACAAGGAAGAGAAATGGAGAGGCAAGCATTTCACACCTCTCATGAAATCACTGGGAGATTGCAGATATCCAGCCCAGCTTAGCTAACATCTTACTGTTTAAACACTTTACATGTTAAAAACCACATCAAGTGAACACATTAAAACAAGCATATAAGAGGGGAAAAGAGACAAGCAGTATTTCACAGGTACCTTGCTGTCTGATAAAAAAAAAGAAAGAAAGAAAAGAAATGGTGGCTGATCTGTGGAAAATGATAAAATATAAAAAATATAAAAAGAAAAAAGAAACAACAAAAATTGCAAATGAATCATACAAGGTCAAGTTGAGCGCATGTATTGTGTGCATACGATATATTGCACGCTTTAAAATATTTTGCTGGTAAGTGTGGTTTTCAACACGTTACTGTTATTTTAGAATCAAATTACAGTTATATATACACATACATATATATATACACAATCTATTGCTATATATATATATATATATATATATTTTTATACTACACTGTTTTTCATTTTTATTCTAGTTAAAATTTTAGTCATTTTGTCATGCGTTTTTGTGCATTTTTATTTATTTAGTTATTTTAAAAAAGGTTTATTACATTTAGTTTATTTAGGTTTAGTTACTTAGTATTTCAAGTACAACTAAATGAAAATGTTGCTAATGTACTGAAAAATAAGCTTAAGTATATTTGTTTTACATTTAACATTCGGTTTCAAGTAATTAATTTTTTTATTTTATTTTACAGTTTTAATTAATAACAAGCATACAGAAAACCGTACACAATATTTATAATATATTTACGGGTAAGAGTAGTGTGTTGTATACCATTCTGAACAAAGTCATAAAAGCCCCATTCACATCAAGGATGTAAAAGGGGGGGTGAAATGCTCGTTTTCACTCAATATCCTGTTAATCTTGAGTACCTATAGAGTAGTACTGCATCCTTCATAACTCCAAAAAGTCTTTAGTTTTATTATATTTATAAGAGAAAGATAGTCTGTACCGTTTTTTCCTGGAAAAACACGAGCGGTTGGGAGCGTGACGTGTGGGCGGAGCTAAAGAATCATGAGCGCGAGTAGGCTTTTGCGTTAAGAGCCTGTGGAAGCTGTGACATTACCTTGAGGGAAAAACCATCATCCAAAACAAACCATGGCTAACAGTCAGATTCAGCGTATATTTATGATCCAGAGGCTGAAATTGAACGAGAGCAGCGGCAGCAACGACTACAGCAGGACGTCTCTATGTAGTATGTATTGAAACTGTATATATTTGCTTAGCGGTTTTGAAAAATGACTAAGTTCCACTCTATGTCATCTTTTTTTTTTTTTAAGGTGTACATGTGGAAAGTGCAGTTTGATGACAACATCACATGTTGTTTACTTGATGTACTTACACGCCGATAGCTAAGTTAACAACACAGAGATATTTGAAGCAGTTTTACTCACCGCCTGCGGTTCCAACACACGATCGTGACCCTTTTTCGTTGGGACTGCATTATCCTTAAGAAATAAACGATGTGCAAATCCGGCGTCAAACTGGGCCTTGTTTGTAAAACAAGCATCTTCGAAATGCAGGGAACAAACAAAAACACTTGCACAACTCCGTTGATGCTCTGTAAAAATAAACTCCATCCACTGGTCCCTTAATGCTGTTTTTTTTTTTTTTTTTTGGTAATCTGTGCAGGGTTGTCTTCCCCTGGCAACCAAAAACACACTTCTTTTGTGACATTTCGCTCTCGCTCTGATCAGTGAATGTATCTGCTCTGATCAATGAATTGCTCTGCTCTACGGGAGCGTGCACTCTTCCGGGAGAAGTGTCCTTAGGACCCATATAAGGAAATTCCGCTCCATCTAACGTCACACAGAGCCATACTCGAAAAAAAACTTTCCGAAACTTGTGACAAACCGGAAGTAGTATTTTTGGAACAAAAATACTCCTTCAAACGTACAACTTAATTTTTGAAACTTTGTCCATGTTTAGCATGGGAATCCAACTTTTTAACAGTGTAAAAAACTCAGTATGCATGAAATAGCATTTCACCCCCCCTTTAACTATAAAGATAACGAGAAAGATAAAGTCCTTAAAATCTTATTAGCTTAAAAAGCTTATAGATATTAAAGAATAGCAGAGCCCACACCACAGCTATAATGATAAAAGTACAGAGAAACAATATCTTTGGGATCACTTTCAGAATTATTATTTTTTTTTTTCAGCTGATGAACAATACAAACTTTGACAGCCAATCTGAATCCACCCTGCTATAACGAGCTCAAGAATATAAAGCGGCAGACAAGTGTGCACTTAGTAAACAGACGCTACTGTCTGCTGGTGTGGATGCTAATATCTTTATAGTTATCTTTATGGTTAAAGCAAATTAAACAAAAATGGGAAGCTGCATTTGTGTGCTCTTTTGAAACAAGACACACATTTTTCCTTTAGCTGCTTAAGAATTTACCCTTCTCGCTCTCTCGGTTTATAGTATATTTAGAAGAAGTATTGCTGATAGTGAACAGCAGAGAGGGGACTGTTATTAAGACCTGTCTGCTTTTATTACAGTGGCTCAGGAGGCACACGTGGGACAGGTTATAGCCAACCTGAATGGCTGTGATAAATTCAGGCCTGAGCACAGGAGACAGATTAAATTCAGTCAGGGCCCAGTCAATGGCTCTGTATTAAACGACAACGGAAGAGAAGGATAAAACAGAATGTCACCAATATGGTTATTAACTGGAATCAGTCTCGGTGAACGACTCAGACAGTTAGCATATACTGATAATGGGACATAGGAGAGAGAGATGATGGGAGAAAGCGGGAAAAATGAGGAGAGAAAGGAATAAGAAGTCAGACACTGAAGAAAAAGGAAAGAGGGAATGGTTTAGATGGTAATAACAATGTTGGAGCCATAACGCAGTAGTCTGACCAGCAATTTGTTTCTATCCCACTTGCCATAGTGTCTCATTCCCATACTGATTTGCTGTCCACAATTATATGTTGGTCTTGTTGTGAAGAATTCATATTTGCATGTTATTCCAAAAGGGATGTAGGGGGTTCAGGGACTAAGATGTATCTCGTTTAAAGGGGTCATATGACTTTAATAAAAAGAACATTTTGTGTATTTGGTATAATGCAATGCGTTTATGTAGTTTTATTTTCTATATATTGGAACTATCTCGCCCCCTCAGCAAAGATGAGTGTGAAAATAGATTTTACATATGAAATATAATGGTTTATTTAAAAAATGTAGTTGCCAAATGCAGAAAAAGCTTTCTAGCATTAATATGATGCTATAGCAACAATTTAGGACAGTCCGTTTCACAAAGTCGCATTTTAATTGTTACTCTGACACAAATTCCCACGCAAGCAGTGCAACTAAAAAAGCAGCACTACTGAGTAAGCTATGATGATTTATTTTTTTATTTTTTTCATGTTTAAGAGGGCTAAATGATCGTAGTTGAATTATTTTGTTGTATTGTTATTGTTTGTTGCTGTTCAAGTTGTTCCAACTTAAAATGATGCATCTGTTAAATGGGTCGCAATGAATGTATTGTGTCAGGGAGTCAGTTGCAATGAGCTTGTGTTTCATTGTGAAGCAGACACAATTAAGTATTTCTGGTATAACTTGTCTATAATTGTGGAAAGACTGTTCCTCAAAACTGCTCACATTTTTATTTCCTGGATGTCAGATTTTTTAAATTTAGTGGCTATGCGATTTTGTTTTATTCAATACTCTGCCATCTGTTTTTGCGATGTAGCTTTTAATAGGCACTTCTGTTCTTTTCCATTGTATTTCAGTGTAAATGTGATACCAGACGTCTTGAATGCTGCATTCTCATCTCAGGTCTTTAGCAGCTTCTTGCACATAATTCTCGTGCATAATAGCCTACATCATTCTAAAACACGGCGCTCAAATTCAAATAAATTCTGCTTCTAAAACACATCCTTAGAACTTCCACTGACCTGCCTCACAACCAAATCTCTATCTGTATGAACCCTGTATTCTAATAGTTTTAATAATATAGGTCTGACAAAATCCGTGAATGGGAAAGTTGTATTTTATTTTATTTATTTTTACTCTGTGCTATGTCATCGCTCCCGCTGGCGCCAGCTCTGGCCGAGTCCGGCTCAACAATGTAAAACAACCAATGAAACCCATTACAAACAAAGCATTTATTGCATCCGGTGGGGACATAATCACTGCACACATCTGAATATTAGGGTTTAACTGTTCCAAGAACAGTGTAGTAAATACAACTTAACCCTTAGGGGACTAAGCCCTTTTTGGTCCGTTTTCTCTATTTTTACATTTCGGCTTATAAACCATATGTAATGAGGATGGACCACCATGTATTTGGTATCAATGGATTCAGAAGACCCTAAGCTACCATAAGCATGCATGCAATATGTCTATAAAGGAAGTATGAGTGAAAAATTGTACAATAAACTAGAGAATTTCAAAGACGAAAATGAGATTTTTGTCATTTATTACTGAAAATCCTACCTCACACAACAATAGTTAAAAGTTTTTGACCCAAAAATATATTTTTCAAACTCTTTGCTTGACAGAAATGGGTTAATGTTCAATCAAATGTGTAAAGATCAATTAAATAATTAACTTTATTTACAAACAGTCCTAGGCGTTTTTTTTTTATTTTTGGGACTAAGCCCTTTTTGGTCTGTTTTCTCTATTTTTATATTTGGGCTTATAAATCATATGTAAAGGAGATGGAACACCCTGTGTTTGGTATCTATGGATTCAGAAGACCCTAAGCTACCATAAGCATGCATGCAATATGTTTATATAAAGGAAGTATGAGTGAAAAATTTTACAATAAACTAGAGAATTTCAAAAAGGAAAATTAGATTTTTGTCATTTATTACTGAAAAACACACAATATAGAACAGTTTTTGAACAAAGAAAATATATTTTTTAAAACTCTTTGCTTGACAGAAATGTGTTATTGTTTAATCAAATGTGTAAAGAACAATTAAATAATTAACTTTTTTAAAAAACAGTCCTAGGCATGCCAGTGAGCAAAGCAAGGCCCCTCCAGGCCTTTCCAGTGATTGTTCCAGAGCTTGTTCTGCCGTAAATCTTTTACTGCTTGCCATTTTGATAAAACAATTCTGTAATAATGCTGTATCTCTCTCGAATTTATCTCTTTGTGCTCGCTAACACTCCGATAGCTTTCTGCTTTCTCCACGTGATGCTGATTCTCCGATCGCTCGAATTTAGCTCTTTGTGCTCGCTAATACTCCGATCGCTCTCTGTAACACTCCGATCGCGTTCTGCTTTCTCCACCCTGATGCTGATTCTCTGAACGCTTATTGATTACATGTCTTTTACTTTAGTCCAGCCAGCTTTTACAAGGCTACAGCAGAGCTACAGAGTCCTCTGAATCGCTAGAAGACATAACCTTCCTCTGATTGGGTTAGAAAAAGACTCCTCCCAGCGGCAATTTTTCCATTGGCTGTTGCGTGTTGAATCTGCCTAGCACAATCGTTTTCATTGGCCTGTTTACGCAGTGGTATTGCGCAATAAGGGAAGTGTTTAATATACAAACTGGACACCGCTGTTTTCAGCGGAGTCTGAGGAAGACGGCAAAAAAACCCGCATCTCTCTAGCATTAATAGTTTTTGAGATAACTACACATTTGTAAAAGTATGCCATTTTGGGCGGTACCGCCTAATCCGTCCCCAGAGGGTTAACCACTGATTTCTAGTTTTGTTCTCTTTAGGAAGGCAACAAAATAGTTTCGCTTTCACAACAAAACAACACACAGCATCGCCACAACATGGCAGTGGTGAAAATAGAGAATAAAAGTAACGCAGTCTTTTTTTGCATGAACATTTGGGCGGTGTTATGCAAATCTTCCAACAATGTGATCTAGACATGTGGGGGCGCATTAGAATGAGCCTTTTTAAGAAGGTGCAGTTGACCCTGAACTAAATAACACTTTACAAAACAGTTCATTAGTTAATGTTAGTTGATGTATTAACGAACATGAACGAACAACGAACAGTATATTTATTACAGTATTTATGCATATTTCTTAATGTTAATTAATTAGAATACAGTTGTTAATTGTTAGTTCATGTAATGTTAACAAGCAAAACAGTTGATTTTAATAATGCATTTGTAAATGTTCAAATTAACTAATATTGCTGCAACAACGCATCAACGTCATCGATTACGTCGACTACAAAAATACGTCGACGTCCGTGAAATGCGTCGACGCGTCAAACTGTTTGTTTACATCTCGCGTAATGGCATACTAGGAATGGAGAGAGTTGCATTCTATCACAGAGACCACTGTTATCAAAAGTATGGGAATACTTTAAACAGAGGACAAATAAAATGGCCCATTTGTTCCCTTTGCAAAACCGATATGGTGTACCATGGCAGCACAACTGTGATGCACGAGCATCTCAGAGGAAAACATCTTGGCGCTCTCCGGTTACGGTTTAACTGTGTGATCCTGCGACCAACTTCCTTCTTCAGGTCTGATATTCTTGCGCTTGCGGCATTCTGAAAAGTTGAGAGGTTTTTAACTCGTTGCGGTGCGGACGCACCTGGAAAAAATGAGCGTCTCTTCCATTATGAGCATTGGAAATAACAAACTTGAGCGCGCAACAGACGTGATATGTGAACGGCCCCTTAAAAGACAGCGCGCCGCGAGACAACAGTCACAAACCACTGAGCTACCCCGAATCCGCTTCAGATCTCTGGAAACCATGCTAAACCATAGCAGAACCCTGACTACATTTTATGGTTTGTGATGCTAAAGAACATTTCATGACGTTTCGGACAATTTTTCGGTACTGTTTAATTATGAACGCTATCATAAACTCATATTTACAATAGTAAACTACTTTTCTTTGCCTCTTTATTATTTTATACTGTAAAAACTTCAACCACATTGGTTGAAAATGAATAAAGGTTGAAATATTATATTAGAAGTTGTACTTATATTTTTTTTTTGTAAAGTTATCCAAAGGATTCATTAGCTAATAAAAAAAATAACATTAGATTAATTATTTATTGTAATAAAAATAATCGTTAGATTAGTCGACAGAAAAAATAATCGTTAGTTGCAGCTCTATTAACTAACTAAGAATAATACATGCTGAAGAACTATTATTCATTCTTAGTGCATGCTAACTAAAGCAGTTAATTAATGTTACCTAATGAACCTTATTGTAAAGTGTTAGCCTTAACTTTTAGAAAGAATACATCTTTGGATTTGAGAGTTTAGTCTTTGAGAGTTACAGATCTTTATGCACCAAGAGCTTGTAACACTCCAAAGTGAAAGAAAAAGTTGAAATCGCATCACATGACCCCCCCTTTAGCATCCTATTGGGTTTACGCTTGAAGGAATAGTTTACCTAAAAATGTATATCTAGTCATTATTTCAGCATCAACATTTTAAAATAAATGTCTTATGAACAAATTGTTCTTTAGTCTGTTGTATTAGACAATTTAGTAAAACTTTAACGAATTAAAAAATAAAAATAAA